>NW_027144699.1:0-33741 GCF_026170545.1 Melanerpes formicivorus | reverse complement strand
AAATGCTTGATTTCGAGAGTGAGCGAAACTAATGAAAACATTGTTGGGGTAAAACCTAAAAGGGAAAGACCTAGCACCAAATCCAATTTGCCATCTGATCTAACTTCTGGAGGCAGTCAAAATGAGCCTTAGAATTCTTCCCTACCTTATTCCTGTGCTGAGATACAGGCTGCTCCAACCTGCTGTAAAATGCTTGATTTCGAGAGTGAGCGAAACTAATGAAAACATTGTTGGGGGTTAAAACCTAAAGGGAAAGACCTAGCACCAAATCCAATTTGCCATCTGATCTAACTTCTGGGAGGCAGTCAAAATGAGCCTTAGAATTCTTCCCTACCTTATTCCTGTGCTGAGATACAGGCTGCTCCAACCTGCTGTAAAATGCTTGATTTCGAGAGTGAGCGAAACTAATGAAAAACATTGTTGGGGGTAAAACCTAAAGGGAAAGACCCTAGCACCAAATCCAATTTGCCATCTGATCTAACTTCTGGAGGCAGTCAAAATGAGCCTTAGAATTCTTCCCTACCTTATTTCCTGTGCTGAGATACAGGCTGCTCCAACCTGCTGTAAAATGCTTGATTTCGAGCGTGAGCGAAAACTAATGAAAACATTGTTGGGGTAAAACCTAAAGGGAAAGACCTAGCACCAAATCCAATTTGCCATCTGATCTAACTTCTGGAGGCAGTCCAAAATGAGCCTTAGAATTCTTCCCTACCTTATTCCTGTGCTGAGATACAGGCTGCTCCAACCTGCTGTAAAATGCTTGATTTCGAGAGTGAGCGAAACTAATGAAAACATTGTTGGGGGTAAAAACCTAAAGGGAAAGACCTAGCACCAAATCCAATTTGCCATCTGATCTAACTTCTGGAGGCAGTCAAAATGAGCCTTAGAATTCTTCCCTACCTTATTCCTGTGCTGAGATACAGGCTGCTCCAACCTGCTGTAAAATGCTTGATTTCGAGAGTGAGCGAAACTAATGAAAACATTGTTGGGGTAAAAACCTAAAGGAAAGACCTAGCACCAAATCCAATTTGGCCATCTGATCTAACTTCTGGAGGCAGTCAAAATGAGCCTTAGAATTCTTCCCTACCTTATTCCTGTGCTGAGATACAGGCTGCTCCAACCTGCTGTAAAATGCTTGATTTCGAGAGTGAGCGAAACTAATGAAAACATTGTTGGGGTAAAACCTAAAGGAAAGACCTAGCACCAAATCCAATTTGCCATCTGATCTAACTTCTGGAGGGCAGTCAAAATGAGCCTTAGAAATTCTTCCCTACCTTATTCCTGTGCTGAGATACAGGCTGCTCCAACCTGCTGTAAAATGCTTGATTTCGAGAGTGAGCGAAAACTAATGAAAACATTGTTGGGGTAAAACCTAAAGGGAAAGACCTAGCACCCAAATCCAATTTGCCATCTGATCTAACTTCTGGAGGCAGTCAAAATGATCCTTAGAATTCTTCCCTACCTTATTCCTGTGCCGAGATACAGGCTGCTCCAACCTGCTGTAAAATGCTTGATTTCGAGAGTGAGCGAAACTAATGAAAACATTGTTGGGGTAAAACCTAAAGGGAAAGACCTAGCACCAAATCCAATTTGCCATCTGATCTAACTTCTGGAGGCAGTCAAAATGAGCCTTAAAATTCTTCCCTACCTTATTCCTGTGCTGAGATACAGGCTGCTCCAACCTGCTGTAAAATGCTTGATTTCAAGAGGTGAGCGAAACTAATGAAAACATTGTTGGGGTTAAAACCTAAAGGGAAAGACCTAGCACCAAATCCAATTTTGCCATCTGATCTAACTTCTGGAGGCAGTCAAAATGATCCTTAGAATTCTTCCCTACCTTATTCCTGTGCTGAGATACAGGCTGCTCCAACCTGCTGTAAAATGCTTGATTTCGAGAGTGAGCGAAACTAATGAAAACATTGTTGGGGTAAAACCTAAAGGGAAAGACCTAGCACCAAATCCAATTTGCCATCTGATCTAACTTCTGGAGGCAGTCAAAATGATCCTTAGAATTCTTCCCTACCTTATTCCTGTGCTGAGATACAGGCTGCTCCAACCTGCTGTAAAATGCTTTGATTTCGAGAGTGAGCGAAACTAATGAAAACATTGTTGGGGGTAAAAACCTAAAGGGAAAGACCCTAGCACCAAATCCAATTTGCCATCTGATCTAACTTCTGGAGGCAGTCAAAATGAGCCTTAGAATTCTTCCCTACCTTATTCCTGTGCTGAGATACAGGGCTGCTCCAACCTGCTGTAAAATGCTTGATTTCGAGAGTGAGCGAAACTAATGAAAACATTGTTGGGGTAAAACCTAAAGGGAAAGACCTAGCACCAAATCCAATTTGCCATCTGATCTAACTTCTGGAGGCAGTCAAAATGAGCCTTAGAATTCTTCCCTACCTTATTCCCTGTGCTGAGATACAGGCCTGCTCCAACCTGCTGTAAAATGCTTGATTTCGAGAGTGAGCGAAACTAATTGAAAACATTGTTGGGGTAAAAACCTAAAGGGAAAGACCTAGCACCAAATCCAATTTGCCATCTGATCTAACTTCTGGAGGCAGTCAAAATGAGCCCTTAGAATTCTTCCCTACCTTATTCCTGTGCTGAGATACAGGCTGCTCCAACCTGCTGTAAAATGCTTGATTTCGAGCGTGAGCGAAACTAATGAAAACATTGTTGGGGTAAAAACCTAAAGGGAAAGACCTAGCACCAAATCCAATTTGCCATCTGATCTAACTTCTGGAGGCAGTCAAAAATGAGCCTTAGAATTCTTCCCTACCTTATTCCTGTGCTGAGATACAGGCTGCTCCAACCTGCTGTAAAATGCTTGATTTCGAGAGTTGAGCGAAACTAATGAAAACATTGTTGGGGTAAAACCTAAAGGGAAAGACCTAGCACCAAATCCATTGCCATCTGATCTAACTTCTGGAGGCAGTCAAAATGAGCATTTGAATTCTTCCCTACCTTATTCCTGTGCTGAGATACAGGCTGCTCCAACCTGCTGTAAAATGCTTGATTTCGAGAGTGAGCGAAACTAATGAAAACAATGTTGGGGGTAAAACCTAAAGGGAAAGACCTAGCACCAAATCCAATTTGCCATCTGATCTAACTTCTGGAGGCAGTCAAAAATGAGCCTTAGAATTCTTCCCTACCTTATTCCTGTGCTGAGATACAGGCTGCTCCAACCTGCTGTAAAATGCTTGATTTCGAGAGTGAGCGAAACTAATGAAAAACATTGTTGGGGTAAAACCTAAAGGGAAAGACCTAGCACCAAATCCAATTTGCCATCTGATCTAACTTCTGGAGGCAGTCAAAATGAGCCTTAGAATTCTTCCCTACCTTATTCCTGTGCTGAGATACAGGCTGCTCCAACCTGCTGTAAAATGCTTGATTTCGAGAGTGAGCGAAACTAATGAAAACATTGTTGGGGTAAAACCTAAAGGGGAAAGACCTAGCACCAAATCCAATTTGCCATCTGATCTAACTTCTGGAGGCAGTCAAAATGAGCCTTAGAATTCTTCCCTACCTTATTCCTGTGCTGAGATACAGGCTGCTCCAACCTGCTGTAAAATGCTTGATTTCGAGCGTGAGCGAAACTAATGAAAACATTGTTGGGGTAAAACCTAAAGGGAAAGACCTAGCACCAAATCCAATTTGCCATCTGATCTAACTTCTGGAGGCAGTCCAAAATGAGCCTTAGAATTCTTCCCTACCTTATTCCTGTGCTGAGATACAGGCTGCTCCAACCTGCTGTAAAATGCTTGATTTCGAGAGTGAGCGAAACTAATGAAAAACATTGTTGGGGTAAAACCTAAAGGGGAAAGACCTAGCACCAAATCCAATTTGCCATCTGATCTAACTTCTGGAGGGCAGTCAAAATGAGCCTTAGAATTCTTCCCTACCTTATTCCTGTGCTGAGATACAGGCTGCTCCAACCTGCTGTAAAATGCTTGATTTCGAGAGTGAGCGAAACTAATGAAAACATTGTTGGGGTAAAACCTAAAAGGAAAGACCTAGCACCAAATCCAATTTGCCATCTGATCTAACTTCTGGAGGCAGTCAAAATGAGCCTTAGAATTCTTCCCTACCTTATTCCTGTGCTGAGATACAGGCTGCTCCAACCTGCTGTAAAAATGCTTGATTTCGAGAGTGAGCGAAAACTAATGAAAACATTGTTGGGGTAAAACCTAAAGGGAAAGACCTAGCACCAAATCCAATTTGCCATCTGATCTAACTTCTGGAGGCAGTCAAAATGAGCCTTAGAATTCTTCCCTACCTTATTCCTGTGCTGAGATACAGGCTGCTCCAACCTGCTGTAAAAATGCTTGATTTCGAGAGTGAGCGAAACTAATGAAAACATTGTTGGGGTAAAAACCTAAAGGGAAAGACCTTAGCACCAAATCCAATTTGCCATCTGATCTAACTTCTGGAGGCAGTCAAATGATCCTTAGAATTCTTCCCTACCTTATTCCTGTGCCGAGATACAGGCTGCTCCAACCTGCTGTAAAATGCTTGATTTCGAGAGTGAGCGAAACTAATGAAAACATTGTTGGGGTAAAACCTAAAGGGAAAGACCTAGCACCAAATCCAATTTGCCATCTGATCTAACTTCTGGAGGCAGTCAAAATGAGCCTTAAAATTCTTCCCTACCTTATTCCTGTGCTGAGATACAGGCTGCTCCAACCTGCTGTAAAATGCTTGATTTCAAGAGTGAGCGAAACTAATGAAAACAATGTTGGGGTAAAACCTAAAGGGAAAGACCTAGCACCAAATCCAATTTGCCATCTGATCTAACTTCTGGAGGGCAGTCAAAATGATCCTTAGAATTCTTCCCTACCTTATTCCTGTGCTGAGATACAGGCTGCTCCAACCTGCTGTAAAATGCGTTGATTTCGAGAGGTGAGCGAAAACTAATGAAAACATTGTTGGGGGTAACAACCTAAAGGGAAAGACCTAGCACCAAATCCAATTTGCCATCTGATCTAACTTCTGGAGGCAGTCAAAATGATCCTTAGAATTCTTCCCTACCTTATTCCTGTGCTGAGATACAGGCTGCTCCAACCTGCTGTAAAATGCTTGATTTCGAGAGTGAGCGAAACTAATGAAAACATTGTTGGGGTAAAACCTAAAGGGAAAGACCTAGCACCAAATCCAATTGCCATCTGATCTAACTTCTGGAGGCAGTCAAAATGAGCCTTAGAATTCTTCCCTACCTTATTCCTGTGCTGAGATACAGGCTGCTCCAACCTGCTGTAAAATGCTTGATTTCGAGAGTGAGCGAAACTAATGAAAACATTGTTGGGGTAAAACCTAAAGGGAAAGACCTAGCACCAAATCCAATTTGCCATCTGATCTAACTTCTGGAGGCAGTCAAAATGAGCCTTAGAATTCTTCCCTACCTTATTCCTGTGCTGAGATACAGGCTGCTCCAACCTGCTTGTAAAATGCTTGATTTCGAGAGTGAGCGAAACTAATGAAAACATTGTTGGGGTAAAACCTAAAGGGGAAAGACCTAGCACCAAATCCAATTTTGCCATCTGATCTAACTTCTGGAGGCAGTCAAAATGATCCTTAGAATTCTTCCCTACCTTATTCCTGTGGCTGAGATACAGGCTGCTCCAACCTGCTGTAAAATGCTTGATTTCGAGAGTGAGCGAAACTAATGAAAACATTGTTGGGGTAAAACCTAAAGGGAAAGACCTAGCACCAAATCCAATTTGCCATCTGATCTAACTTCTGGAGGCAGTCAAAATGAGCCTTAGAATTCTTCCCTACCTTATTCCTGTGCTGAGATACAGGCTGCTCCAACCTGCTGTAAAATGCTTGATTTCGAGAGTGAGCGAAACTAATGAAAACATTGTTGGGGTAAAACCTAAAGGGAAAGACCTAGCACCAAATCCAATTTGCCATCTGATCTAACTTCTGGAGGCAGTCAAAATGAGCCTTAGAATTCTTCCCTACCTTATTCCTGTGCTGAGATACAGGCTTGCTCCAACCTGCTGTAAAATGCTTGATTTCGAGAGTGAGCGAAACTAATGAAAACATTGTTGGGGTAAAACCTAAAGGGAAAGGACCTAGCACCAAATCCAATTTGCCATCTGATCTAACTTCTGGAGGCAGTCCAAAATGAGCCCTTAGAATTCTTCCCTACCTTATTCCTGTGCTGAGATACAGGCTGCTCCAACCTGCTGTAAAATGCTTGATTTCGAGAGTGGAGCGAAACTAATGAAAACATTCTTGGGGTAAAACCTAAAGGGAAAGACCTAGCACCAAATCCAATTTGCCATCTGATCTAACTTCTGGAGGCAGTCAAAAATGAGCCTTAGAATTCTTCCCTACCTTATTCCTGTGCTGAGATACAGGCTGCTCCAACCTGCTGTAAAATGCTTGATTTCGAGAGTGAGCGAAACTAATGAAAACATTGTTGGGGTAAAACCTAAAGGGAAAGACCTAGCACCAAATCCAATTTGCCATCTGATCTAACTTCTGGAGGCAGTCAAAATGAGCCTTAGAATTCTTCCCTACCTTATTCCTGTGCTGAGATACAGGCTGCTCCAACCTGCTGTAAAATGCTTGATTTCGAGAGTGGGCGAAAATAATGAAAACATTGTTGGGGTAAAACCTAAAGGGAAAGACCTAGCACCAAATCCAATTTGCCATCTGATCTAACTTCTGGAGGCAGTCAAAATGATCCTTAGAATTCTTCCCTACCTTATTCCTGTGCTGAGATACAGGCTGCTCCAACCTGCTGTAAAATGCTTGATTTCGAGAGTGGGCGAAACTAATGAAAACATTGTTGGGGTAAAACCTAAAGGGAAAGACCTAGCACCAAATCCAATTTGCCATCTGATCTAACTTCTGGAGGCAGTCAAAATGAGCCTTAGAATTCTTCCCTACCTTATTCCTGTGCTGAGATACAGGCTGCTCCAACCTGCTGTAAAAATGCTTGATTTCGAGAGTGAGCGAAACTAATGAAAACATTGTTGGGGTAAAACCTAAAGGGAAAGACCTAGCACCAAATCCAATTTGCCATCTGATCTAACTTCTGGGAGGCAGTCAAAATGATCCTTAGAATTCTTCCCTACCTTATTCCTGTGCTGAGATACGGGCTGCTCCAACCTGCTGTAAAATGCTTGATTTCGAGAGTGAGCGAAACTAATGAAAACATTGTTGGGGTAAAACCTAAAGGGAAAGACCTAGCACCAAATCCAATTTGCCATCTGATCTAACTTCTGGAGGGCAGTCAAAATGAGCCTTAGAATTCTTCCCTACCTTATTTCCTGTGCTGAGATACAGGCTGCTCCAACCTGCTGTAAAATGCTTGATTTCGAGAAGTGAGCGAAACTAATGAAAACATTGTTGGGGTAAAACCTAAATGGGAAAGACCTAGCACCAAATCCAATTTGCCATCTGATCTAACTTCTGGAGGCAGTCAAAAATGATCCTTTGAATTCTTCCCTACCTTATTCCTGTGCTGAGATACAGGCTGCTCCAACCTGCTGTAAAATGCTTGATTTCGAGAGTGAGCGAAACTAATGAAAACATTGTTGGGGGTAAAACCTAAAGGGAAAGACCTAGCACCAAATCCAATTTGCCATCTGATCTAACTTCTGGAGGCAGTCAAAATGATCCTTAGAATTCTTCCCTACCTTATTCCTGTGCCGAGATACAGGCTGCTCCAACCTGCTGTAAAATGCTTTGATTTCGAGAGTGAGCGAAACTAATGAAAACATTGTTGGGGTAAAACCTAAAGGGAAAGACCTAGCACCAAATCCAATTTGCCATCTGATCTAACTTCTGGAGGCAGTCAAAATGATCCTTTGAATTCTTCCCTACCTTATTCCTGTGCTGAGATACAGGCTGCTCCAACCTGCTGTAAAATGCTTGATTTCGAGAGGTGAGCGAAACTAATGAAAACATTGTTGGGGGTAAAACCTAAAGGGAAAGGACCTAGCACCAAATCCAATTTGCCATCTGATCTAACTTCTGGAGGCAGTCAAAATGATCCTTAGAATTCTTCCCTACCTTATTCCTGTGCTGAGATACAGGCTGCTCCAACCTGCTGTAAAATGCTTGATTTCGAGAGTGAGCGAAACTAATGAAAACATTGTTGGGGTAAAACCTAAAGGGAAAGACCTAGCACCAAATCCAAATTTGCCATCTGATCTAACTTCTGGAGGCAGTCAAAATGATCCTTTGAATTCTTCCCTACCTTATTCCTGTGCTGAGATACAGGCTGCTCCAACCTGCTGTAAAATGCTTGATTTCGAGAGTGAGCGAAACTAATGAAAACATTGTTGGGGGTAAAACCTAAAGGGAAAGACCTAGCACCAAATCCAATTTGCCATCTGATCTAACTTCTGGAGGCAGTCAAAATGAGCCTTAGAATTCTTCCCCTACCTTATTCCTGTGCTGAGATACAGGCTGCTCCAACCTGCTGTAAAATGCTTGATTTCGAGAGTGAGCGAAAACTAATGAAAACATTGTTGGGGTAAAACCTAAAGGGAAAGACCTAGCACCAAATCCAATTTGCCATCTGATCTAACTTCTGGAGGCAGTCAAAATGAGCCTTAGAATTCTTCCCTACCTTATTCCTGTGCTGAGATACAGGCTGCTCCAACCTGCTGTAAAATGCTTGATTTCGAGATGTGAGCTGAAACTAATGAAAACATTGTTGGGGTAAAACCTAAAGGGAAAGACCTAGCACCAAATCCAATTTGCCATCTGATCTAACTTCTGGAGGCTGTCAAAATGAGCCTTAGAATTCTTCCCTACCTTATTCCTGTGCTGAGATACCAGGCTGCTCCAACCTGCTGTAAAATGCTTGATTTCGAGAGTGGGGCGAAACTAATGAAAACATTGTTGGGGTAAAACCTAAAGGGAAAGACCTAGCACCAAATCCAATTTGCCATCTGATCTAACTTCTGGAGGCAGTCAAAATGATCCTTAGAATTCTTCCCTACCTTATTCCTGTGCTGAGATACAGGCTGCTCCAACCTGCTGTAAAATGCTTGATTTCGAGAGTGAGTGAAACTAATGAAAACATTGTTGGGGTAAAACCTAAAGGGAAAGACCTAGCACCAAATCCAATTTGCCATCTGATCTAACTTCTGGAGGCAGTCAAAATGATCCTTTGAATTCTTCCCTACCTTATTCCTGTGCTGAGATACAGGCTGCTCCAACCTGCTGTAAAATGCTTGATTTCGAGAGTGAGCGAAACTAATGAAAACATTGTTGGGGGTAAAACCTAAAGGGAAAGACCTAGCACCAAATCCAATTTGCCATCTGATCTAACTTCTGGAGGGCAGTCAAAAATGAGCCTTAGAATTCTTCCCCTACCTTATTCCTGTGCTGAGATACAGGCTGCTCCAACCTGCTGTAAAATGCTTGATTTCGAGAGTGAGCGAAACTAATGAAAACATTGTTGGGGGTTAAAACCTAAAGGGAAAGACCTAGCACCAAATCCAATTTGCCATCTGATCTAACTTCTGGAGGCAGTCAAAATGAGCATTTGAATTCTTCCCTACCTTATTCCTGTGCTGAGATACAGGCTGCTCCAACCTGCTGTAAAATGCTTGATTTCGAGAGTGAGCGAAACTAATGAAAACATTGTTGGGGTAAAAACCTAAAGGGAAAGACCCTAGCACCAAATCCAATTTGCCATCTGATCTAACTTCTGGAGGCAGTCAAAATGAGCCTTAGAATTCTTCCCTACCTTATTCCTGTGCTGAGATACAGGCTGCTCCAACCTGCTGTAAAATGCTTGATTTCGAGAGTGGGGCGAAACTAATGAAAACATTGTTGGGGTAAAACCTAAAGGGAAAGACCTAGCACCAAATCCAATTTGCCATCTGATCTAACTTCTGGAGGCAGTCAAAATGATCCTTAGAATTCTTCCCCTACCTTATTCCTGTGCTGAGATACAGGCTGCTCCAACCTGCTGTAAAATGCTTGATTTCGAGAGTGGGCGAAACTAATGAAAAACATTGTTGGGGTAAAACCTAAAGGGAAAGACCTAGCACCAAATCCAATTTGCCATCTGATCTAACTTCTGGAGGGCAGTCAAAATGAGCCTTAGAATTCTTCCCTACCTTATTCCTGTGCTGAGATACAGGCTGCTCCAACCTGCTGTAAAATGCTTGATTTCGAGAGTGAGCGAAACTAATGAAAACATTGTTGGGGTAAAACCTAAAGGGAAAAGACCCTAGCACCAAATCCAATTTGCCATCTGATCTAACTTCTGGAGGCAGTCAAAATGAGCCTTAGAATTCTTCCCTACCTTATTCCTGTGCTGAGATACGGGCTGCTCCAACCTGCTGTAAAATGCTTGATTTCGAGAGTGAGCGAAACTAATGAAAACATTGTTGGGGGTAAAACCTAAAGGGAAAGACCTAGCACCAAATCCAATTTGCCATCTGATCTAACTTCTGGAGGCAGTCAAAATGATCCTTAGAATTCTTCCCTACCTTATTCCTGTGCTGAGATACAGGCTGCTCCAACCTGCTGTAAAATGCTTGATTTCGAGAGTGAGCGAAACTAATGAAAACATTGTTGGGGTAAAACCTAAAGGGAAAGACCTAGCACCCAAATCCAATTTGCCATCTGATCTAACTTCTGGGAGGCAGTCAAAATGAGCCTTAGAATTCTTCCCTACCTTATTCCTGTGCTGAGATACAGGCTGCTCCAACCTGCTGTAAAATGCTTGATTTCGAGAGTGAGCGAAACTAATGAAAACATTGTTGGGGTAAAACCTAAAGGGAAAGACCCTAGCACCAAATCCAATTTGCCCATCTGATCTAACTTCTGGAGGCAGTCAAAATGATCCTTAGAATTCTTCCCTACCCTTATTCCTGTGCCGAGATACAGGCTGCTCCAACCTGCTGTAAAATGCTTGATTTCGAGAGGTGAGCGAAACTAATGAAAACATTGTTGGGGGTAAAACCTAAAGGGGAAAGACCTAGCACCAAATCCAATTTGCCATCTGATCTAACTTCTGGAGGCAGTCAAAATGAGCCTTAGAATTCTTCCCTACCTTATTCCTGTGCTGAGATACAGGCTGCTCCAACCTGCTGTAAAATGCTTGATTTCGAGAGTGAGCGAAACTAATGAAAACATTGTTGGGGTAAAACCTAAAGGGAAAGACCTAGCACCAAATCCAATTTGCCATCTGATCTAACTTCTGGAGGCAGTCAAAATGAGCCTTAGAATTCTTCCCTACCTTATTCCTGTGCTGAGATACAGGCTGCTCCAACCTGCTTGTAAAAATGCTTGATTTCGAGAGTGAGCGAAACTAATGAAAACATTGTTGGGGTAAAACCTAAAGGGAAAGACCTAGCACCAAATCCAATTTGCCATCTGATCTAACTTCTGGAGGCAGTCAAAATGAGCCTTTAGAATTCTTCCCTACCTTATTCCTGTGCTGAGATACAGGGCTGCTCCAACCTGCTGTAAAATGCTTGATTTCGAGAGTGGGCGAAACTAATGAAAACATTGTTGGGGTAAAAACCTAAAGGGAAAGACCTAGCACCAAATCCAATTTGCCATCTGATCTAACTTCTGGAGGCAGTCAAAATGATCCTTAGAATTCTTCCCCTACCTTATTCCTGTGCTGAGATACAGGCTGCTCCAACCTGCTGTAAAATGCTTGATTTCGAGAGTGAGCGAAACTAATGAAAACATTGTTGGGGTAAAAACCTAAAGGGAAAGACCTAGCACCAAATCCAATTTGCCATCTGATCTAACTTCTGGAGGCAGTCAAAATGATCCTTTGAATTCTTCCCTACCTTATTCCTGTGCTGAGATACAGGCTGCTCCAACCTGCTGTAAAATGCTTGATTTCGAGAGTGAGCGAAACTAATGAAAACATTGTTGGGGTAAAACCTAAAAAGGAAAGACCTAGCACCAAATCCAATTTGCCATCTGATCTAACTTCTGGAGGCAGTCAAAATGATCCTTAGAATTCTTCCCTACCTTATTCCCTGTGCTGAGATACAGGCTGCTCCAACCTGCTGTAAAATGCTTGATTTCGAGAGTGAGCGAAACTAATGAAAACATTGTTGGGGTAAAACCTAAAAGGGGAAAGACCTAGCACCAAAATCCAATTTGCCATCTGATCTAACTTCTGGAGGCAGTCAAAAATGATCCTTAGAATTCTTCCCTACCTTATTCCTGTGCTGAGATACAGGCTGCTCCAACCTGCTGTATAAATGCTTGATTTCGAGAGTGAGCGAAACTAATGAAAACATTGTTGGGGGTAAAACCTAAAGGGAAAGACCTAGCACCAAATCCAATTTGCCATCTGATCTAACTTCTGGAGGCAGTCAAAAATGAGCATTTGAATTCTTCCCTACCTTATTCCTGTTGCTGAGATACAGGCTGCTCCAACCTGCTGTAAAATGCTTGATTTCGAGAGTGAGCGAAACTAATGAAAACATTGTTGGGGTAAAACCTAAAGGGAAAGGACCTAGCACCAAATCCAATTTGCCATCTGATCTAACTTCTGGAGGCAGTCCAAAATGAGCCTTAGAATTCTTCCCTACCTTATTCCTGTGCTGAGATACAGGCTGCTCCAACCTGCTGTAAAAATGCTTGATTTCGAGAGTGGGCGAAACTAATGAAAACATTGTTGGGGGTAAAACCTAAAGGGAAAGACCTAGCACCAAATCCAATTTGCCATCTGATCTAACTTCTGGAGGCAGTCAAAATGATCCTTAGAATTCTTCCCTACCTTATTCCTGTGCTGAGATACAGGCTGCTCCAACCTGCTGTAAAATGCTTGATTTCGAGAGTGGGGCGAAACTAATGAAAACATTGTTGGGGTAAAACCTAAAGGGAAAGACCTAGCACCAAATCCAATTTGCCATCTGATCTAACTTCTGGAGGCAGTCAAAATGAGCCTTAGAATTCTTCCCTACCTTATTCCTGTGCTGAGATACAGGCTGCTCCAACCTGCTGTAAAATGCTTGATTTTCGAGAGTGAGCGAAACTAATGAAAACATTGTTGGGGGTAAAACCTAAAGGGAAAGACCTAGCACCAAATCCAATTTGCCATCTGATCTAACTTCTGGAGGCAGTCAAAATGAGCCTTAGAATTCTTCCCTACCTTATTCCTGTGCTGAGATACAGGCTGCTCCAACCTGCTGTAAAATGCTTGATTTCGAGAGTGAGCGAAACTAATGAAAAACATTGTTGGGGTAAAAACCTAAAGGGAAAGACCTAGCACCAAATCCAATTTGCCATCTGATCTAACTTCTGGAGGCAGTCAAAATGAGCCTTAGAATTCCTTCCCTACCTTATTCCTGTGCTGAGATACAGGCTGCTCCAACCTGCTGTAAAATGCTTGATTTCGAGAGTGAGCGAAACTAATGAAAACATTGTTGGGGGTAAAACCTAAAGGGAAAGACCTAGCAACCAAATCCAATTTGCCATCTGATCTAACTTCTGGAGGCAGTCAAAATGAGCCTTAGAATTCTTCCCTACCTTATTCCTGTGCTGAGATACGGGCTGCTCCAACCTGCTGTAAAATGCTTGATTTCGAGAGTGAGCGAAACTAATGAAAAACATTGTTGGGGGTAAAACCTAAAGGGAAAGACCTAGCACCAAATCCAATTTTGCCATCTGATCTAACTTCTGGAGGCAGTCAAAATGATCCTTAGAATTCTTCCCTACCTTATTCCTGTGCTGAGATACAGGCTGCTCCAACCTGCTGTAAAATGCTTGATTTCGAGAGTGAGCGAAACTAATGAAAACATTGTTGGGGTAAAACCTAAAGGGAAAGACCTAGCACCAAATCCAATTTGCCATCTGATCTAACTTCTGGAGGCAGTCAAAATGAGCCTTAGAATTCTTCCCTACCTTATTCCTGTGCTGAGATACAGGCTGCTCCAACCTGCCTGTAAAATGCTTGATTTCGAGAGTGAGCGAAACTAATGAAAACATTGTTGGGGTAAAACCTAAAGGGAAAGACCTAGCACCAAATCCAATTTGCCATCTGATCTAACTTCTGGAGGCAGTCAAAATGAGCCTTAGAATTCTTCCCTACCTTATTCCTGTGCTGAGATACAGGCTGCTCCAACCTGCTGTAAAATGCTTGATTTCGAGAGTGAGCGAAACTAATGAAAACATTGTTGGGGGTAAAACCTAAAGGGAAAGACCTAGCACCAAATCCAATTTGCCATCTGATCTAACTTCTGGAGGCAGTCAAAATGAGCCTTAGAATTCTTCCCTACCTTATTCCTGTGCTGAGATACAGGCTGCTCCAACCTGCTGTAAAATGCTTGATTTCGAGAGTGAGCGAAACTAATGAAAACATTGTTGGGGTAAAAACCTAAAGGGAAAGACCTAGCACCAAATCCAATTTGCCATCTGATCTAACTTCTGGAGGCAGTCAAAATGAGCCTTAGAATTCTTCCCTACCTTATTCCTGTGCTGAGATACAGGCTGCTCCAACCTGCTGTAAAATGCTTGATTTCGAGAGTGAGCGAAACTAATGAAAACATTGTTGGGGTAAAACCTAAAGGGAAAGACCTAGCACCAAATCCAATTTGCCATCTGATCTAACTTCTGGAGGCAGTCAAAATGAGCCCTTAGAATTCTTCCCTACCTTATTCCTGTGCTGAGATACAGGCTGCTCCAACCTGCTGTAAAATGCTTGATTTCGAGAGTGAGCGAAACTAATGAAAACATTGTTGGGGTAAAACCTAAAGGGGAAAGACCTAGCACCAAATCCAATTTGCCATCTGATCTAACCTTCTGGAGGCAGTCAAAATGATCCTTAGAATTCTTCCCTACCTTATTCCTGTGCTGAGATACAGGCTGCTCCAACCTGCTGTAAAAATGCTTGATTTCGAGAGTGAGCGAAAACTAATGAAAACATTGTTGGGGGTAAAACCTAAAGGGAAAGACCTAGCCACCAAATCCAATTTGCCATCTGATCTAACTTCTGGAGGCAGTCAAAATGAGCCTTAGAATTCTTCCCTACCTTTATTCCTGTGCTGAGATACAGGCTGCTCCAACCTGCTGTAAAATGCTTGATTTCGAGAGTGAGGCGAAACTAATGAAAACATTGTTGGGGTAAAACCTAAAGGGAAAGACCTAGCACCAAATCCAATTTGCCATCTGATCTAACTTCTGGAGGCAGTCAAAAATGAGCCTTAGAATTCTTCCCTACCTTATTCCTGTGCTGAGATACAGGCTGCTCCAACCTGCTGTAAAATGCTTGATTTCGAGAGTGAGCGAAACTAATGAAAACATAGTTGGGGTAAAACCTAAAGGGAAAGACCTAGCACCAAATCCAATTTGCCATCTGATCTAACTTCTGGAAGGCAGTCCAAAATGAGCCTTAGAATTCTTCCCTACCTTATTCCTGTGCTGAGATACAGGCTGCTCCAACCTGCTGTAAAATGCTTGATTTCGAGAGTGAGCGAAACTAATGAAAACATTGTTGGGGTAAAACCTAAAGGGAAAGACCTAGCACCAAATCCAATTTGCCATCTGATCTAACTTCTGGAGGCAGTCAAAATGAGCCTTAGAATTCTTCCCTACCTTATTCCTGTGCTGAGATACAGGCTGCTCCAACCTGCTGTAAAATGCTTGATTTCGAGAGTGAGCGAAACTAATGAAAACATTGTTGGGGGTAAAACCTAAAGGGAAAGACCTAGCACCCAAATCCAATTTGCCATCTGAATCTAACTTCTGGGAGGCAGTCAAAATGATCCTTAGAATTCTTCCCTACCTTATTCCTGTGCTGAGATACCAGGCTGCTCCAACCTGCTGTAAAATGCTTGATTTCGAGAGTGAGCGAAACTAATGAAAACATTGTTGGGGTAAAACCTAAAGGGAAAGACCTAGCACCAAATCCAATTTGCCATCTGATCTAACTTCTGGAGGCAGTCAAAATGATCCTTAGAATTCTTCCCTACCTTATTCCTGTGCTGAGATACAGGCTGCTCCAACCTGCTGTAAAATGCTTGATTTTGAGAGTGAGCGAAACTAATGAAAACATTGTTGGGGTAAAACCTAAAGGGAAAGACCTAGCACCAAATCCAATTTGCCATCTGATCTAACTTCTGGAGGCAGTCAAAATGATCCTTAGAATTCTTCCCTACCTTATTCCTGTGCTGAGATACAGGCTGCTCCAACCTGCCTGTAAAATGCTTGATTTTCGAGAGTGAGCGAAACTAATGAAAACATTGTTGGGGTAAAACCTAAAGGGAAAGACCTAGCACCAAATCCAATTTGCCATCTGATCTAACTTCTGGAGGCAGTCAAAATGAGCCTTAGAAATTCTTCCCTACCTTTATTCCTGTGCTGAGATACAGGCTGCTCCAACCTGCTGTAAAATGCTTGATTTCGAGAGTGAGCGAAACTAATGAAAACATTGTTGGGGTAAAACCTAAAGGGAAAGACCTAGCACCCAAATCCAATTTGCCATCTGATCTAACTTCTGGAGGCAGTCAAAATGAGCCTTAGAATTCTTCCCTACCCTTATTCCTGTGCTGAGATACAGGCTGCTCCAACCTGCTGTAAAATGGCTTGATTTCGAGAGTGAGCGAAACTAATGAAAACATTGTTGGGGGTAAAAACCCTAAAGGGAAAGACCTAGCACCAAATCCAATTTGCCATCTGATCTAACTTCTGGAGGCAGTCCAAAATGAGCCTTAGAATTCTTCCCTACCTTATTCCTGTGCTGAGATACAGGCTGCTCCAACCTGCTGTAAAATGCTTGATTTCGAGAGTGGGCGAAACTAATGAAAACATTGTTGGGGGTAAAACCTAAAGGGAAAGACCTAGCACCAAATCCAATTTGCCATCTGATCTAACTTCTGGAGGCAGTCAAAATGAGCCTTAGAATTCTTCCCTACCTTATTCCTGTGCTGAGATACAGGCTGCTCCAACCTGCTGTAAAATGCTTGATTTCGAGAGGTGAGCGAAACTAATGAAAACATGTTGGGGTAAAACCTAAAGGGAAAGACCTAGCACCAAATCCAATTTGCCATCTGATCTAACTTCTGGAGGCAGTCAAAATGAGCCTTAGAATTCTTCCCTACCTTATTCCTGTGCTGAGATACAGGCCTGCTCCAACCTGCTGTAAAATGCTTGATTTCGAGAGTGAGCGAAACTAATGAAAACATTGTTGGGGGTAAAACCTAAAGGGAAAAGACCTAGCACCAAATCCAATTTGCCATCTGATCTAACTTCTGGAGGCAGTCAAAATGAGCCTTAGAATTCTTCCCTACCTTATTCCTGTGCTGAGATACAGGCTGCTCCAACCTGCTGTAAAATGCTTGATTTCGAGAGTGAGCGAAACTAATGAAAACATTGTTGGGGTAAAACCTAAAGGGAAAGACCTAGCACCAAATCCAATTTGCCATCTGATCTAACTTCTGGAGGCAGTCAAAATGAGCCTTAGAATTCTTCCCTACCTTATTCCTGTGCTGAGATTACAGGCTGCTCCAACCTGCTGTAAAATGCTTGATTTCGAGAGTGAGCGAAACTAATGAAAACATTGTTGGGGTAAAACCTAAAGGGAAAGACCCTAGCACCAAATCCAATTTGCCATCTGATCTAACTTCTGGAGGCAGTCAAAATGATCCTTAGAATTCTTCCCTACCTTATTCCTGTGCTGAGATACAGGCTGCTCCAACCTGCTGTAAAATGCTTGATTTCGAGAGTGAGCGAAACTAATGAAAACATTGTTGGGGTAAAACCTAAAGGGAAAGACCTAGCACCAAATCCAATTTGCCATCTGATCTAACTTCTGGAGGCAGTCAAAATGAGCCTTAGAATTCTTCCCTACCTTATTCCTGTGCTGAGATACAGGCTGCTCCCAACCTGCTGTAAAATGCTTGATTTCGAGAGTGAGCGAAAACTAATGAAAACATTGTTGGGGTAAAACCTAAAGGGAAAGACCTAGCACCAAATCCAATTTGCCATCTGATCTAACTTCTGGAGGCAGTCAAAATGAGCCTTAGAATTCTTCCCTACCTTATTCCTGTGCTGAGATACAGGCTGCTCCAACCTGCTGTAAAATGCTTGATTTCGAGAGTGAGCGAAACTAATGAAAACATTGTTGGGGTAAAACCTAAAGGGAAAGACCTAGCACCAAATCCAATTTGCCATCTGATCTAACTTCTGGAGGCAGTCAAAATGAGCCTTAGAATTCTTCCCTACCTTATTCCTGTGCTGAGATACAGGCTGCTCCAACCTGCTGTAAAATGCTTGATTTCGAGAGTGAGCGAAACTAATGAAAACATTGTTGGGGTAAAACCTAAAGGGAAAGACCTAGCACCAAATCCAATTTGCCATCTGATCTAACTTCTGGAGGCAGTCAAAATGAGCCTTAGAATTCTTCCCTACCTTATTCCTGTGCTGAGATACAGGCTGCTCCAACCTGCTGTAAAATGCTTGATTTCGAGAGTGAGCGAAACTAATGAAAACATTGTTGGGGTAAAACCTAAAGGGAAAGACCTAGCACCAAATCCAATTTGCCATCTGATCTAACTTCTGGAGGCAGTCAAAATGATCCTTAGAATTCTTCCCTACCTTATTCCTGTGCTGAGATACAGGCTGCTCCAACCTGCTGTAAAAATGCTTGATTTCGAGAGTGAGCGAAACTAATGAAAACATTGTTGGGGTAAAAACCTAAAGGGAAAGACCTAGCACCAAATCCAATTTGCCATCTGATCTAACTTCTGGAGGCAGTCAAAATGATCCTTAGAATTCTTCCCTACCTTATTCCTGTGCTGAGATACAGGCTGCTCCAACCTGCTGTAAAATGCTTGATTTTGAGAGTGAGCGAAACTAATGAAAACATTGTTGGGGTAAAACCTAAAGGGAAAGACCTAGCACCAAATCCAATTTGCCATCTGATCTAACTTCTGGAGGCAGTCAAAATGATCCTTAGAATTCTTCCCTACCTTATTCCTGTGCTGAGATACAGGCTGCTCCAACCTGCTGTAAAATGCTTGATTTCGAGAGTGAGCGAAACTAATGAAAACATTGTTGGGGTAAAACCTAAAGGGAAAGACCTAGCACCAAATCCAATTTGCCATCTGATCTAACTTCTGGAGGCAGTCAAAATGAAGCCCTTAGAATTCTTCCCTACCTTATTCCTGTGCTGAGATACAGGCTGCTCCAACCTGCTGTAAAATGCTTGATTTCGAGAGTGAGCGAAACTAATGAAAACATTGTTGGGGTAAAACCTAAAGGGAAAGACCTAGCACCAAAATCCAATTTGCCATCTGATCTAACTTCTGGAGGCAGTCAAAATGAGCCTTAGAATTCTTCCCTACCTTATTCCTGTGCTGAGATACAGGCTGCTCCAACCTGCTGTAAAATGCTTGATTTCGAGAGTGAGCGAAACTAATGAAAACAGTGTTGGGGTAAAACCTAAAGGGAAAGACCTAGCACCAAATCCAATTTGCCATCTGATCTAACTTCTGGAGGCAGTCAAAATGAGCCCTTAGAATTCTTCCCTACCTTATTCCTGTGCTGAGATACAGGCTGCTCCAACCTGCTGTAAAATGCTTGATTTCGAGAGTGGGCGAAACTAATGAAAACATTGTTGGGGTAAAACCTAAAGGGAAAGACCTAGCACCAAATCCAATTTGCCATCTGATCTAACTTCTGGAGGCAGTCAAAATGAGCCTTAGAATTCTTCCCTACCTTATTCCTGTGCTGAGATACAGGCTGCTCCAACCTGCTGTAAAATGCTTGATTTCGAGAGTGAGCGAAACTAATGAAAACATTGTTGGGGTAAAACCTAAAGGGGAAAGACCTAGCACCAAATCCAATTTGCCATCTGATCTAACTTCTGGAGGCAGTCAAAATGAGCCTTAGAATTCTTCCCTACCTTATTCCTGTGCTGAGATACAGGCTGCTCCAACCTGCTGTAAAATGCTTGATTTCGAGAGTGAGCGAAACTAATGAAAACATTGTTGGGGTAAAACCTAAAGGGAAAGACCTAGCACCAAATCCAATTTGCCATCTGATCTAACTTCTGGAGGCAGTCAAAATGAGCCTTAGAATTCTTCCCTACCTTATTCCTGTGCACCAAATCCAATTTGCCATCTGATCTAACTTCTGGAGGCAGTCAAAATGATCCTTAGAATTCTTCCCTACCTTATTCCTGTGCTGAGATACGGGCTGCTCCAACCTGCTGTAAAATGCTTGATTTCGAGAGTGAGCGAAACTAATGAAAACATTGTTGGGGTAAAACCTAAAGGGAAAGACCTAGCACCAAATCCAATTTGCCATCTGATCTAACTTCTGGAGGCAGTCAAAATGATCCTTAGAATTCTTCCCTACCTTATTCCTGTGCTGAGATACAGGCTGCTCCAACCTGCTGTAAAATGCTTGATTTCGAGAGTGAGCGAAACTAATGAAAACATTGTTGGGGTAAAACCTAAAGGGAAAGACCTAGCACCAAATCCAATTTGCCATCTGATCTAACTTCTGGAGGCAGTCAAAATGATCCTTAGAATTCTTCCCTACCTTATTCCTGTGCTGAGATACAGGCTGCTCCAACCTGCTGTAAAATGCTTGATTTCGAGAGTGAGCGAAACTAATGAAAACATTGTTGGGGTAAAACCTAAAGGGAAAGACCTAGCACCAAATCCAATTTGCCATCTGATCTAACTTCTGGAGGCAGTCAAAATG
Organism: Melanerpes formicivorus; assembly: GCF_026170545.1. Taxonomy (NCBI): domain Eukaryota; kingdom Metazoa; phylum Chordata; class Aves; order Piciformes; family Picidae; genus Melanerpes; species Melanerpes formicivorus. Next base: position 13,083 of record NW_027144699.1, on the reverse strand, counting down.
AGCCTTAGAATTCTTCCCTACCTTATTCCTGTGCTGAGATACAGGCTGCTCCAACCTGCTGTAAAATGCTTGATTTCGAGAGTGAGCGAAACTAATGAAAACATTGTTGGGGTAAAACCTAAAGGGAAAGACCTAGCACCAAATCCAATTTGCCATCTGATCTAACTTCTGGAGGCAGTCAAAATGAGCCTTAGAATTCTTCCCTACCTTATTCCTGTGCTGAGATACAGGCTGCTCCAACCTGCTGTAAAATGCTTGATTTCGAGAGTGAGCGAAACTAATGAAAACATTGTTGGGGTAAAACCTAAAGGGAAAGACCTAGCACCAAATCCAATTTGCCATCTGATCTAACTTCTGGAGGCAGTCAAAATGATCCTTTGAATTCTTCCCTACCTTATTCCTGTGCCGAGATACAGGCTGCTCCAACCTGCTGTAAAATGCTTGATTTCGAGAGTGAGCGAAACTAATGAAAACATTGTTGGGGTAAAACCTAAAGGGAAAGACCTAGCACCAAATCCAATTTGCCATCTGATCTAACTTCTGGAGGCAGTCAAAATGAGCCTTAGAATTCTTCCCTACCTTATTCCTGTGCTGAGATACAGGCTGCTCCAACCTGCTGTAAAATGCTTGATTTCGAGAGTGAGCGAAACTAATGAAAACATTGTTGGGGTAAAACCTAAAGGGAAAGACCTAGCACCAAATCCAATTTGCCATCTGATCTAACTTCTGGAGGCAGTCAAAATGAGCCTTAGAATTCTTCCCTACCTTATTCCTGTGCTGAGATACAGGCTGCTCCAACCTGCTGTAAAATGCTTGATTTCGAGAGTGAGCGAAACTAATGAAAACATTGTTGGGGTAAAACCTAAAGGGAAAGACCTAGCACCAAATCCAATTTGCCATCTGATCTAACTTCTGGAGGCAGTCAAAATGATCCTTAGAATTCTTCCCTACCTTATTCCTGTGCTGAGATACAGGCTGCTCCAACCTGCTGTAAAATGCTTGATTTCGAGAGTGGGCGAAACTAATGAAAACATTGTTGGGGTAAAACCTAAAGGGAAAGACCTAGCACCAAATCCAATTTGCCATCTGATCTAACTTCTGGAGGCAGTCAAAATGAGCCTTAGAATTCTTCCCTACCTTATTCCTGTGCTGAGATACAGGCTGCTCCAACCTGCTGTAAAATGCTTGATTTCGAGAGTGAGCGAAACTAATGAAAACATTGTTGGGGTAAAACCTAAAGGGAAAGACCTAGCACCAAATCCAATTTGCCATCTGATCTAACTTCTGGAGGCAGTCAAAATGAGCCTTAGAATTCTTCCCTACCTTATTCCTGTGCTGAGATACAGGCTGCTCCAACCTGCTGTAAAATGCTTGATTTCGAGAGTGAGCGAAACTAATGAAAACATTGTTGGGGTAAAACCTAAAGGGAAAGACCTAGCACCAAATCCAATTTGCCATCTGATCTAACTTCTGGAGGCAGTCAAAATGATCCTTAGAATTCTTCCCTACCTTATTCCTGTGCTGAGATACAGGCTGCTCCAACCTGCTGTAAAATGCTTGATTTCGAGAGTGAGCGAAACTAATGAAAACATTGTTGGGGTAAAACCTAAAGGGAAAGACCTAGCACCAAATCCAATTTGCCATCTGATCTAACTTCTGGAGGCAGTCAAAATGAGCCTTAGAATTCTTCCCTACCTTATTCCTGTGCTGAGATACAGGCTGCTCCAACCTGCTGTAAAATGCTTGATTTCGAGAGTGAGCGAAACTAATGAAAACATTGTTGGGGTAAAACCTAAAGGGAAAGACCTAGCACCAAATCCAATTTGCCATCTGATCTAACTTCTGGAGGCAGTCAAAATGAGCCTTAGAATTCTTCCCTACCTTATTCCTGTGCTGAGATACAGGCTGCTCCAACCTGCTGTAAAATGCTTGATTTCGAGAGTGAGCGAAACTAATGAAAACATTGTTGGGGTAAAACCTAAAGGGAAAGACCTAGCACCAAATCCAATTTGCCATCTGATCTAACTTCTGGAGGCAGTCAAAATGAGCCTTAGAATTCTTCCCTACCTTATTCCTGTGCTGAGATACAGGCTGCTCCAACCTGCTGTAAAATGCTTGATTTCGAGAGTGAGCGAAACTAATGAAAACATTGTTGGGGTAAAACCTAAAGGGAAAGACCTAGCACCAAATCCAATTTGCCATCTGATCTAACTTCTGGAGGCAGTCAAAATGAGCCTTAGAATTCTTCCCTACCTTATTCCTTGTGCTGAGATACAGGCTGCTCCAACCTGCTGTAAAATGCTTGATTTCGAGAGTGAGCGAAACTAATGAAAACATTGTTGGGGTAAAACCTAAAGGGAAAGACCTAGCACCAAATCCAATTTGCCATCTGATCTAACTTCTGGAGGCAGTCAAAATGAGCCTTAGAATTCTTCCCTACCTTATTCCTGTGCTGAGATACAGGCTGCTCCAACCTGCTGTAAAATGCTTGATTTCGAGAGTGAGCGAAACTAATGAAAACATTGTTGGGGTAAAACCTAAAGGGAAAGACCTAGCACCAAATCCAATTTGCCATCTGATCTAACTTCTGGAGGCAGTCAAAATGAGCCTTAGAATTCTTCCCTACCTTATTTCCTGTGCTGAGATACAGGCTGCTCCAACCTGCTGTAAAATGCTTGATTTCGAGAGTGAGCGAAACTAATGAAAACATTGTTGGGGGTAAAACCTAAAGGGAAAGACCTAGCACCAAATCCAATTTGCCATCTGATCTAACTTCTGGAGGCAGTCAAAATGAGCCTTAGAATTCTTCCCTACCTTATTCCTGTGCTGAGATACAGGCTGCTCCAACCTGCTGTAAAATGCTTGATTTCGAGAGGTGAGCGAAACTAATGAAAACATTGTTGGGGTAAAACCTAAAGGGAAAGACCTAGCACCAAATCCAATTTGCCATCTGATCTAACTTCTGGAGGCAGTCAAAATGAGCCTTAGAATTCTTCCCTACCTTATTCCTGTGCTGAGATACAGGCTGCTCCAACCTGCTGTAAAATGCTTGATTTCGAGAGTGAGCGAAACTAATGAAAACATTGTTGGGGTAAAACCTAAAGGGAAAGACCTAGCACCAAATCCAATTTGCCATCTGATCTAACTTCTGGAGGCAGTCAAAATGAGCCTTAGAATCTTCCCTACCTTATTCCTGTGCTGAGATTCAGGCTGCTCCAACCTGCTGTAAAATGCTTGATTTCGAGAGTGAGCGAAACTAATGAAAACATTGTTGGGGTAAAACCTAAAGGGAAAGGACCTAGCACCAAATCCAATTTGCCATCTGATCTAACTTAGGCAGTCAAAATGAGCCTTAGAATTCTTCCCTACCTTATTCCTGTGCTGAGATACAGGCTGCTCCAACCTGCTGTAAAATGCTTGATTTCGAGAGTGGGCGAAACTAATGAAAACATTGTTGGGGTAAAACCTAAAGGGAAAGACCTAGCACCAAATCCAATTTGCCATCTGATCTAACTTCTGGAGGCAGTCAAAATGAGCCTTAGAATTCTTCCCTACCTTATTCCTGTGCTGAGATACAGGCTGCTCCAACCTGCTGTAAAATGCTTGATTTCGAGAGTGAGCGAAACTAATGAAAACATTGTTGGGGTAAAACCTAAAGGGAAAGACCTAGCACCAAATCCAATTTGCCATCTGATCTAACTTCTGGAGGCAGTCAAAATGATCCTTAGAATTCTTCCCTACCTTATTCCTGTGCTGAGATACAGGCTGCTCCAACCTGCTGTAAAATGCTTGATTTCGAGAGTGAGCGAAACTAATGAAAACATTGTTGGGGTAAAACCTAAAGGGAAAGACCTAGCACCAAATCCAATTTGCCATCTGATCTAACTTCTGGAGGCAGTCAAAATGAGCCTTAGAATTCTTCCCTACCTTATTCCTGTGCTGAGATACAGGCTGCTCCAACCTGCTGTAAAATGCTTGATTTCGAGAGTGAGCGAAACTAATGAAAACATTGTTGGGGTAAAACCTAAAGGGAAAGACCTAGCACCAAATCCAATTTGCCATCTGATCTAACTTCTGGAGGCAGTCAAAATGATCCTTAGAATTCTTCCCTACCTTATTCCTGTGCTGAGATACAGGCTGCTCCAACCTGCTGTAAAATGCTTGATTTCGAGAGTGAGCGAAACTAATGAAAACATTGTTGGGGTAAAACCTAAAGGGAAAGACCTAGCACCAAATCCAATTTGCCATCTGATCTAACTTCTGGAGGCAGTCAAAATGAGCCTTAGAATTCTTCCCTACCTTATTCCTGTGCTGAGATACAGGCTGCTCCAACCTGCTGTAAAATGCTTGATTTCGAGAGTGAGCGAAACTAATGAAAACATTGTTGGGGTAAAACCTAAAGGGAAAGACCTAGCACCAAATCCAATTTGCCATCTGATCTAACTTCTGGAGGCAGTCAAAATGAGCCTTAGAATTCTTCCCTACCTTATTCCTGTGCTGAGATACAGGCTGCTCCAACCTGCTGTAAAATGCTTGATTTCGAGAGTGAGCGAAACTAATGAAAACATTGTTGGGGTAAAACCTAAAGGGAAAGACCTAGCACCAAATCCAATTTGCCATCTGATCTAACTTCTGGAGGCAGTCAAAATGAGCCTTAGAATTCTTCCCTACCTTATTCCTGTGCTGAGATACAGGCTGCTCCAACCTGCTGTAAAATGCTTGATTTCGAGAGTGAGCGAAACTAATGAAAACATTGTTGGGGTAAAACCTAAAGGGAAAGACCTAGCACCAAATCCAATTTGCCATCTGATCTAACTTCTGGAGGCAGTCAAAATGAGCCTTAGAATTCTTCCCTACCTTATTCCTGTGCTGAGATACAGGCTGCTCCAACCTGCTGTAAAATGCTTGATTTCGAGAGTGAGCGAAACTAATGAAAACATTGTTGGGGTAAAACCTAAAGGGAAAGACCTAGCACCAAATCCAATTTGCCATCTGATCTAACTTCTGGAGGCAGTCAAAATGAGCCTTAGAATTCTTCCCTACCTTATTCCTGTGCTGAGATACAGGCTGCTCCAACCTGCTGTAAAATGCTTGATTTCGAGAGTGAGCGAAACTAATGAAAACATTGTTGGGGTAAAACCTAAAGGGAAAGACCTAGCACCAAATCCAATTTGCCATCTGATCTAACTTCTGGAGGCAGTCAAAATGATCCTTAGAATTCTTCCCTACCTTATTCCTGTGCTGAGATACAGGCTGCTCCAACCTGCTGTAAAATGCTTGATTTCGAGAGTGAGCGAAACTAATGAAAACATTGTTGGGGTAAAACCTAAAGGGAAAGACCTAGCACCAAATCCAATTTGCCATCTGATCTAACTTCTGGAGGCAGTCAAAATGAGCCTTAGAATTCTTCCCTACCTTATTCCTGTGCTGAGATACAGGCTGCTCCAACCTGCTGTAAAATGCTTGATTTCGAGAGTGGGCGAAACTAATGAAAACATTGTTGGGGTAAAACCTAAAGGGAAAGACCTAGCACCAAATCCAATTTGCCATCTGATCTAACTTCTGGAGGCAGTCAAAATGAGCCTTAGAATTCTTCCCTACCTTATTCCTGTGCTGAGATACAGGCTGCTCCAACCTGCTGTAAAATGCTTGATTTCGAGAGTGGGCGAAACTAATGAAAACATTGTTGGGGTAAAACCTAAAGGGAAAGACCTAGCACCAAATCCAATTTGCCATCTGATCTAACTTCTGGAGGCAGTCAAAATGAGCCTTAGAATTCTTCCCTACCTTATTCCTGTGCTGAGATACAGGCTGCTCCAACCTGCTGTAAAATGCTTGATTTCGAGAGTGAGCGAAACTAATGAAAACATTGTTGGGGTAAAACCTAAAGGGAAAGACCTAGCACCAAATCCAATTTGCCATCTGATCTAACTTCTGGAGGCAGTCAAAATGAGCCTTAGAATTCTTCCCTACCTTATTCCTGTGCTGAGATACAGGCTGCTCCAACCTGCTGTAAAATGCTTGATTTCGAGAGTGAGCGAAACTAATGAAAACATTGTTGGGGTAAAACCTAAAGGGAAAGACCTAGCACCAAATCCAATTTGCCATCTGATCTAACTTCTGGAGGCAGTCAAAATGATCCTTAGAATTCTTCCCTACCTTATTCCTGTGCTGAGATACAGGCTGCTCCAACCTGCTGTAAAATGCTTGATTTCGAGAGTGAGCGAAACTAATGAAAACATTGTTGGGGTAAAACCTAAAGGGAAAGACCTAGCACCAAATCCAATTTGCCATCTGATCTAACTTCTGGAGGCAGTCAAAATGAGCCTTAGAATTCTTCCCTACCTTATTCCTGTGCTGAGATACAGGCTGCTCCAACCTGCTGTAAAATGCTTGATTTCGAGAGTGAGCGAAACTAATGAAAACATTGTTGGGGTAAAACCTAAAGGGAAAGACCTAGCACCAAATCCAATTTGCCATCTGATCTAACTTCTGGAGGCAGTCAAAATGAGCCTTAGAATTCTTCCCTACCTTATTCCTGTGCTGAGATACAGGCTGCTCCAACCTGCTGTAAAATGCTTGATTTCGAGAGTGAGCGAAACTAATGAAAACATTGTTGGGGTAAAACCTAAAGGGAAAGACCTAGCACCAAATCCAATTTGCCATCTGATCTAACTTCTGGAGGCAGTCAAAATGATCCTTAGAATTCTTCCCTACCTTATTCCTGTGCTGAGATACAGGCTGCTCCAACCTGCTGTAAAATGCTTGATTTCGAGAGTGGGCGAAACTAATGAAAACATTGTTGGGGTAAAACCTAAAGGGAAAGACCTAGCACCAAATCCAATTTGCCATCTGATCTAACTTCTGGAGGCAGTCAAAATGAGCCTTAGAATTCTTCCCTACCTTATTCCTGTGCTGAGATACAGGCTGCTCCAACCTGCTGTAAAATGCTTGATTTCGAGAGTGAGCGAAACTAATGAAAACATTGTTGGGGTAAAACCTAAAGGGAAAGACCTAGCACCAAATCCAATTTGCCATCTGATCTAACTTCTGGAGGCAGTCAAAATGAGCCTTAGAATTCTTCCCTACCTTATTCCTGTGCTGAGATACAGGCTGCTCCAACCTGCTGTAAAATGCTTGATTTCGAGAGTGAGCGAAACTAATGAAAACATTGTTGGGGTAAAACCTAAAGGGAAAGACCTAGCACCAAATCCAATTTGCCATCTGATCTAACTTCTGGAGGCAGTCAAAATGAGCCTTAGAATTCTTCCCTACCTTATTCCTGTGCTGAGATACAGGCTGCTCCAACCTGCTGTAAAATGCTTGATTTCGAGAGTGAGCGAAACTAATGAAAACATTGTTGGGGTAAAACCTAAAGGGAAAGACCTAGCACCAAATCCAATTTGCCATCTGATCTAACTTCTGGAGGCAGTCAAAATGAGCCTTAGAATTCTTCCCTACCTTATTCCTGTGCTGAGATACAGGCTGCTCCAACCTGCTGTAAAATGCTTGATTTCGAGAGTGAGCGAAACTAATGAAAACATTGTTGGGGTAAAACCTAAAGGGAAAGACCTAGCACCAAATCCAATTTGCCATCTGATCTAACTTCTGGAGGCAGTCAAAATGAGCCTTAGAATTCTTCCCTACCTTATTCCTGTGCTGAGATACAGGCTGCTCCAACCTGCTGTAAAATGCTTGATTTCGAGAGTGAGCGAAACTAATGAAAACATTGTTGGGGTAAAACCTAAAGGGAAAGACCTAGCACCAAATCCAATTTGCCATCTGATCTAACTTCTGGAGGCAGTCAAAATGAGCCTTAGAATTCTTCCCTACCTTATTCCTGTGCTGAGATACAGGCTGCTCCAACCTGCTGTAAAATGCTTGATTTCGAGAGTGAGCGAAACTAATGAAAACATTGTTGGGGTAAAACCTAAAGGGAAAGACCTAGCACCAAATCCAATTTGCCATCTGATCTAACTTCTGGAGGCAGTCAAAATGAGCCTTAGAATTCTTCCCTACCTTATTCCTGTGCCGAGATACAGGCTGCTCCAACCTGCTGTAAAATGCTTGATTTCGAGAGTGAGCGAAACTAATGAAAACATTGTTGGGGTAAAACCTAAAGGGAAAGACCTAGCACCAAATCCAATTTGCCATCTGATCTAACTTCTGGAGGCAGTCAAAATGAGCCTTAGAATTCTTCCCTACCTTATTCCTGTGCTGAGATACAGGCTGCTCCAACCTGCTGTAAAATGCTTGATTTCGAGAGTGAGCGAAACTAATGAAAACATTGTTGGGGTAAAACCTAAAGGGAAAGACCTAGCACCAAATCCAATTTGCCATCTGATCTAACTTCTGGAGGCAGTCAAAATGAGCCTTAGAATTCTTCCCTACCTTATTCCTGTGCTGAGATACAGGCTGCTCCAACCTGCTGTAAAATGCTTGATTTCGAGAGTGAGCGAAACTAATGAAAACATTGTTGGGGTAAAACCTAAAGGGAAAGACCTAGCACCAAATCCAATTTGCCATCTGATCTAACTTCTGGAGGCAGTCAAAATGAGCCTTAGAATTCTTCCCTACCTTATTCCTGTGCTGAGATACAGGCTGCTCCAACCTGCTGTAAAATGCTTGATTTCGAGAGTGAGCGAAACTAATGAAAACATTGTTGGGGTAAAACCTAAAGGGAAAGACCTAGCACCAAATCCAATTTGCCATCTGATCTAACTTCTGGAGGCAGTCAAAATGAGCCTTAGAATTCTTCCCTACCTTATTCCTGTGCTGAGATACAGGCTGCTCCAACCTGCTGTAAAATGCTTGATTTCGAGAGTGAGCGAAACTAATGAAAACATTGTTGGGGTAAAACCTAAAGGGAAAGACCTAGCACCAAATCCAATTTGCCATCTGATCTAACTTCTGGAGGCAGTCAAAATGAGCCTTAGAATTCTTCCCTACCTTATTCCTGTGCTGAGATACAGGCTGCTCCAACCTGCTGTAAAATGCTTGATTTCGAGAGTGAGCGAAACTAATGAAAACATTGTTGGGGTAAAACCTAAAGGGAAAGACCTAGCACCAAATCCAATTTGCCATCTGATCTAACTTCTGGAGGCAGTCAAAATGAGCCTTAGAATTCTTCCCTACCTTATTCCTGTGCTGAGATACAGGCTGCTCCAACCTGCTGTAAAATGCTTGATTTCGAGAGTGAGCGAAACTAATGAAAACATTGTTGGGGTAAAACCTAAAGGGAAAGACCTAGCACCAAATCCAATTTGCCATCTGATCTAACTTCTGGAGGCAGTCAAAATGAGCCTTAGAATTCTTCCCTACCTTATTCCTGTGCTGAGATACAGGCTGCTCCAACCTGCTGTAAAATGCTTGATTTCGAGAGTGAGCGAAACTAATGAAAACATTGTTGGGGTAAAACCTAAAGGGAAAGACCTAGCACCAAATCCAATTTGCCATCTGATCTAACTTCTGGAGGCAGTCAAAATGAGCCTTAGAATTCTTCCCTACCTTATTCCTGTGCTGAGATACAGGCTGCTCCAACCTGCTGTAAAATGCTTGATTTCGAGAGTGAGCGAAACTAATGAAAAACATTGTTGGGGTAAAACCTAAAGGGAAAGACCTAGCACCAAATCCAATTTGCCATCTGATCTAACTTCTGGAGGCAGTCAAAATGAGCCTTAGAATTCTTCCCTACCTTATTCCTGTGCTGAGATACAGGCTGCTCCAACCTGCTGTAAAATGCTTGATTTCGAGAGTGAGCGAAACTAATGAAAACATTGTTGGGGTAAAACCTAAAGGGAAAGACCTAGCACCAAATCCAATTTGCCATCTGATCTAACTTCTGGAGGCAGTCAAAATGAGCCTTAGAATTCTTCCCTACCTTATTCCTGTGCTGAGATACAGGCTGCTCCAACCTGCTGTAAAATGCTTGATTTCGAGAGTGAGCGAAACTAATGAAAACATTGTTGGGGTAAAACCTAAAGGGAAAGACCTAGCACCAAATCCAATTTGCCATCTGATCTAACTTCTGGAGGCAGTCAAAATGAGCCTTAGAATTCTTCCCTACCTTATTCCTGTGCTGAGATACAGGCTGCTCCAACCTGCTGTAAAATGCTTGATTTCGAGAGTGAGCGAAACTAATGAAAACATTGTTGGGGTAAAACCTAAAGGGAAAGACCTAGCACCAAATCCAATTTGCCATCTGATCTAACTTCTGGAGGCAGTCAAAATGAGCCTTAGAATTCTTCCCTACCTTATTCCTGTGCTGAGATACAGGCTGCTCCAACCTGCTGTAAAATGCTTGATTTCGAGAGTGAGCGAAACTAATGAAAACATTGTTGGGGTAAAACCTAAAGGGAAAGACCTAGCACCAAATCCAATTTGCCATCTGATCTAACTTCTGGAGGCAGTCAAAATGAGCCTTAGAATTCTTCCCTACCTTATTCCTGTGCTGAGATACAGGCTGCTCCAACCTGCTGTAAAATGCTTGATTTCGAGAGTGAGCGAAACTAATGAAAACATTGTTGGGGTAAAACCTAAAGGGAAAGACCTAGCACCAAATCCAATTTGCCATCTGATCTAACTTCTGGAGGCAGTCAAAATGAGCCTTAGAATTCTTCCCTACCTTATTCCTGTGCTGAGATACAGGCTGCTCCAACCTGCTGTAAAATGCTTGATTTCGAGAGTGAGCGAAACTAATGAAAACATTGTTGGGGTAAAACCTAAAGGGAAAGACCTAGCACCAAATCCAATTTGCCATCTGATCTAACTTCTGGAGGCAGTCAAAATGAGCCTTAGAATTCTTCCCTACCTTATTCCTGTGCTGAGATACAGGCTGCTCCAACCTGCTGTAAAATGCTTGATTTCGAGAGTGAGCGAAACTAATGAAAACATTGTTGGGGTAAAACCTAAAGGGAAAGACCTAGCACCAAATCCAATTTGCCATCTGATCTAACTTCTGGAGGCAGTCAAAATGAGCCTTAGAATTCTTCCTTCCCTACCTTATTCCTGTGCTGAGATACAGGCTGCTCCAACCTGCTGTAAAATGCTTGATTTCGAGAGTGAGCGAAACTAATGAAAACATTGTTGGGGTAAAACCTAAAGGGAAAGACCTAGCACCAAATCCAATTTGCCATCTGATCTAACTTCTGGAGGCAGTCAAAATGAGCCTTAGAATTCTTCCCTACCTTATTCCTGTGCTGAGATACAGGCTGCTCCAACCTGCTGTAAAATGCTTGATTTCGAGAGTGAGCGAAACTAATGAAAACATTGTTGGGGTAAAACCTAAAGGGAAAGACCTAGCACCAAATCCAATTTGCCATCTGATCTAACTTCTGGAGGCAGTCAAAATGAGCCTTAGAATTCTTCCCTACCTTATTCCTGTGCTGAGATACAGGCTGCTCCAACCTGCTGTAAAATGCTTGATTTCGAGAGTGAGCGAAACTAATGAAAACATTGTTGGGGTAAAACCTAAAGGGAAAGACCTAGCACCAAATCCAATTTGCCATCTGATCTAACTTCTGGAGGCAGTCAAAATGAGCCTTAGAATTCTTCCCTACCTTATTCCTGTGCTGAGATACAGGCTGCTCCAACCTGCTGTAAAAATGCTTGATTTCGAGAGTGAGCGAAACTAATGAAAACATTGTTGGGGTAAAACCTAAAGGGAAAGACCTAGCACCAAATCCAATTTGCCATCTGATCTAACTTCTGGAGGCAGTCAAAATGAGCCTTAGAATTCTTCCCTACCTTATTCCTGTGCTGAGATACAGGCTGCTCCAACCTGCTGTAAAATGCTTGATTTCGAGAGTGAGCGAAACTAATGAAAACATTGTTGGGGTAAAACCTAAAGGGAAAGACCTAGCACCAAATCCAATTTGCCATCTGATCTAACTTCTGGAGGCAGTCAAAATGAGCCTTAGAATTCTTCCCTACCTTATTCCTGTGCTGAGATACAGGCTGCTCCAACCTGCTGTAAAATGCTTGATTTCGAGAGTGAGCGAAACTAATGAAAACATTGTTGGGGTAAAACCTAAAGGGAAAGACCTAGCACCAAATCCAATTTGCCATCTGATCTAACTTCTGGAGGCAGTCAAAATGAGCCTTAGAATTCTTCCCTACCTTATTCCTGTGCTGAGATACAGGCTGCTCCAACCTGCTGTAAAATGCTTGATTTCGAGAGTGAGCGAAACTAATGAAAAACATTGTTGGGGTAAAACCTAAAGGGAAAGACCTAGCACCAAATCCAATTTGCCATCTGATCTAACTTCTGGAGGCAGTCAAAATGAGCCTTAGAATTCTTCCCTACCTTATTCCTGTGCTGAGATACAGGCTGCTCCAACCTGCTGTAAAATGCTTGATTTCGAGAGTGAGCGAAACTAATGAAAACATTGTTGGGGTAAAACCTAAAGGGAAAGACCTAGCACCAAATCCAATTTGCCATCTGATCTAACTTCTGGAGGCAGTCAAAATGAGCCTTAGAATTCTTCCCTACCTTATTCCTGTGCTGAGATACAGGCTGCTCCAACCTGCTGTAAAATGCTTGATTTCGAGAGTGAGCGAAACTAATGAAAACATTGTTGGGGTAAAACCTAAAGGGAAAGACCTAGCACCAAATCCAATTTGCCATCTGATCTAACTTCTGGAGGCAGTCAAAATGAGCCTTAGAATTCTTCCCTACCTTATTCCTGTGCCGAGATACAGGCTGCTCCAACCTGCTGTAAAATGCTTGATTTCGAGAGTGAGCGAAACTAATGAAAACATTGTTGGGGTAAAACCTAAAGGGAAAGACCTAGCACCAAATCCAATTTGCCATCTGATCTAACTTCTGGAGGCAGTCAAAATGAGCCTTAGAATTCTTCCCTACCTTATTCCTGTGCTGAGATACAGGCTGCTCCAACCTGCTGTAAAATGCTTGATTTCGAGAGTGAGCGAAACTAATGAAAACATTGTTGGGGGTAAAACCTAAAGGGAAAGACCTAGCACCAAATCCAATTTGCCATCTGATCTAACTTCTGGAGGCAGTCAAAATGAGCCTTAGAATTCTTCCCTACCTTATTCCTGTGCTGAGATACAGGCTGCTCCAAC
>NW_027144698.1:0-33747 GCF_026170545.1 Melanerpes formicivorus | reverse complement strand
TTGATTTCGAGAGTGAGCGAAACTAATGAAAACATTGTTGGGGTAAAACCTAAAGGGAAAGACCTAGCACCAAATCCAATTTGCCATCTGATCTAACTTCTGGAGGCAGTCAAAATGAGCCTTAGAATTCTTCCCTACCTTATTCCTGTGCTGAGATACAGGCTGCTCCAACCTGCTGTAAAATGCTTGATTTCGAGAGTGAGCGAAACTAATGAAAACATTGTTGGGGTAAAACCTAAAGGGAAAGACCTAGCACCAAATCCAATTTGCCATCTGATCTAACTTCTGGAGGCAGTCAAAATGATCCTTAGAATTCTTCCCTACCTTATTCCTGTGCTGAGATACAGGCTGCTCCAACCTGCTGTAAAATGCTTGATTTCGAGAGTGAGCGAAACTAATGAAAACATTGTTGGGGTAAAACCTAAAGGGAAAGACCTAGCACCAAATCCAATTTGCCATCTGATCTAACTTCTGGAGGCAGTCAAAATGAGCCTTAGAATTCTTCCCTACCTTATTCCTGTGCTGAGATACAGGCTGCTCCAACCTGCTGTAAAATGCTTGATTTCGAGAGTGAGCGAAACTAATGAAAACATTGTTGGGGTAAAACCTAAAGGGAAAGACCTAGCACCAAATCCAATTTGCCATCTGATCTAACTTCTGGAGGCAGTCAAAATGAGCCTTAGAATTCTTCCCTACCTTATTCCTGTGCTGAGATACAGGCTGCTCCAACCTGCTGTAAAATGCTTGATTTCGAGAGTGAGCGAAACTAATGAAAACATTGTTGGGGTAAAACCTAAAGGGAAAGACCTAGCACCAAATCCAATTTGCCATCTGATCTAACTTCTGGAGGCAGTCAAAATGAGCCTTAGAATTCTTCCCTACCTTATTCCTGTGCTGAGATACAGGCTGCTCCAACCTGCTGTAAAATGCTTGATTTCGAGAGTGAGCGAAACTAATGAAAACATTGTTGGGGTAAAACCTAAAGGGAAAGACCTAGCACCAAATCCAATTTGCCATCTGATCTAACTTCTGGAGGGCAGTCAAAATGAGCCTTAGAATTCTTCCCTACCTTATTCCTGTGCTGAGATACAGGCTGCTCCAACCTGCTGTAAAATGCTTGATTTCGAGAGTGAGCGAAACTAATGAAAACATTGTTGGGGTAAAACCTAAAGGGAAAGACCTAGCACCAAATCCAATTTGCCATCTGATCTAACTTCTGGAGGCAGTCAAAATGAGCATTTGAATTCTTCCCTACCTTATTCCTGTGCTGAGATACAGGCTGCTCCAACCTGCTGTAAAATGCTTGATTTCGAGAGTGAGCGAAACTAATGAAAACATTGTTGGGGTAAAACCTAAAGGGAAAGACCTAGCACCAAATCCAATTTGCCATCTGATCTAACTTCTGGAGGCAGTCAAAATGATCCTTAGAATTCTTCCCTACCTTATTCCTGTGCTGAGATACAGGCTGCTCCAACCTGCTGTAAAATGCTTGATTTCGAGAGTGAGCGAAACTAATGAAAACATTGTTGGGGTAAAACCTAAAGGGAAAGACCTAGCACCAAATCCAATTTGCCATCTGATCTAACTTCTGGAGGCAGTCAAAATGAGCCTTAGAATTCTTCCCTACCTTATTCCTGTGCTGAGATACAGGCTGCTCCAACCTGCTGTAAAATGCTTGATTTCGAGAGTGAGCGAAACTAATGAAAACATTGTTGGGGTAAAACCTAAAGGGAAAGACCTAGCACCAAATCCAATTTGCCATCTGATCTAACTTCTGGAGGCAGTCAAAATGATCCTTAGAATTCTTCCCTACCTTATTCCTGTGCTGAGATACAGGCTGCTCCAACCTGCTGTAAAATGCTTGATTTCGAGAGTGAGCGAAACTAATGAAAACATTGTTGGGGTAAAACCTAAAGGGAAAGACCTAGCACCAAATCCAATTTGCCATCTGATCTAACTTCTGGAGCCAGTCAAAATGAGCCTTAGAATTCTTCCCTACCTTATTCCTGTGCTGAGATACAGGCCTGCTCCAACCTGCTGTAAAATGCTTGATTTCGAGAGTGAGCGAAACTAATGAAAACATTGTTGGGGTAAAACCTAAAGGGAAAGACCTAGCACCAAATCCAATTTGCCATCTGGTCTAACTTCTGGAGGCAGTCAAAATGATCCTTAGAATTCTTCCCTACCTTATTCCTGTGCTGAGATACAGGCTGCTCCAACCTGCTGTAAAATGCTTGATTTCGAGAGTGAGCGAAACTAATGAAAACATTGTTGGGGTAAAACCTAAAGGGAAAGACCTAGCACCAAATCCAATTTGCCATCTGATCTAACTTCTGGAGGCAGTCAAAATGAGCCTTAGAATTCTTCCCTACCTTATTCCTGTGCTGAGATACAGGCTGCTCCAACCTGCTGTAAAATGCTTGATTTCGAGAGTGACCGAAACTAATGAAAACATTGTTGGGGTAAAACCTAAAGGGAAAGACCTAGCACCAAATCCAATTTGCCATCTGATCTAACTTCTGGAGGCAGTCAAAATGAGTATTTGAATTCTTCCCTACCTTATTCCTGTGCTGAGATACAGGCTGCTCCAACCTGCTGTAAAATGCTTGATTTCGAGAGTGAGCGAAACTAATGAAAACATTGTTGGGGTAAAACCTAAAGGGAAAGACCTAGCACCAAATCCAATTTGCCATCTGATCTAACTTCTGGAGGCAGTCAAAATGAGCCTTAGAATTCTTCCCTACCTTATTCCTGTGCTGAGATACAGGCTGCTCCAACCTGCTGTAAAATGCTTGATTTCGAGAGTGAGCGAAACTAATGAAAACATTGTTGGGGTAAAACCTAAAGGGAAAGACCTAGCACCAAATCCAATTTGCCATCTGATCTAACTTCTGGAGGCAGTCAAAATGATCCTTAGAATTCTTCCCTACCTTATTCCTGTGCTGAGATACAGGCTGCTCCAACCTGCTGTAAAATGCTTGATTTCGAGAGTGAGCGAAACTAATGAAAACATTGTTGGGGTAAAACCTAAAGGGAAAGACCTAGCACCAAATCCAATTTGCCATCTGATCTAACTTCTGGAGCCAGTCAAAATGAGCCTTAGAATTCTTCCCTACCTTATTCCTGTGCTGAGATACAGGCTGCTCCAACCTGCTGTAAAATGCTTGATTTCGAGAGTGAGCGAAACTAATGAAAACATTGTTGGGGTAAAACCTAAAGGGAAAGACCTAGCACCAAATCCAATTTGCCATCTGGTCTAACTTCTGGAGGCAGTCAAAATGATCCTTAGAATTCTTCCCTACCTTATTCCTGTGCTGAGATACAGGCTGCTCCAACCTGCTGTAAAATGCTTGATTTCGAGAGTGAGCGAAACTAATGAAAACATTGTTGGGGTAAAACCTAAAGGGAAAGACCTAGCACCAAATCCAATTTGCCATCTGATCTAACTTCTGGAGGCAGTCAAAATGAGCCTTAGAATTCTTCCCTACCTTATTCCTGTGCTGAGATACAGGCTGCTCCAACCTGCTGTAAAATGCTTGATTTCGAGAGTGAACGAAACTAATGAAAACATTGTTGGGGTAAAACCTAAAGGGAAAGACCTAGCACCAAATCCAATTTGCCATCTGATCTAACTTCTGGAGGCAGTCAAAATGAGTATTTGAATTCTTCCCTACCTTATTCCTGTGCTGAGATACAGGCTGCTCCAACCTGCTGTAAAATGCTTGATTTCGAGAGTGAGCGAAACTAATGAAAACATTGTTGGGGTAAAACCTAAAGGGAAAGACCTAGCACCAAATCCAATTTGCCATCTGATCTAACTTCTGGAGGCAGTCAAAATGAGCCTTAGAATTCTTCCCTACCTTATTCCTGTGCTGAGATACAGGCTGCTCCAACCTGCTGTAAAATGCTTGATTTCGAGAGTGAGCGAAACTAATGAAAACATTGTTGGGGTAAAACCTAAAGGGAAAGACCTAGCACCAAATCCAATTTGCCATCTGATCTAACTTCTGGAGGCAGTCAAAATGATCCTTAG
The DNA here is from genome assembly GCF_026170545.1 of Melanerpes formicivorus. Classification (NCBI taxonomy): domain Eukaryota; kingdom Metazoa; phylum Chordata; class Aves; order Piciformes; family Picidae; genus Melanerpes; species Melanerpes formicivorus. The sequence goes on along the minus strand of NW_027144698.1, from coordinate 29,714 downwards.
AATTCTTCCCTACCTTATTCCTGTGCTGAGATACAGGCTGCTCCAACCTGCTGTAAAATGCTTGAATTTCGAGAGTGAGCGAAACTAATGAAAACATTGTTGGGGTAAAACCTAAAGGGAAAGACCTAGCACCAAATCCAATTTGCCATCTGATCTAACTTCTGGAGGCAGTCAAAATGAGCCTTAGAATTCTTCCCTACCTTATTCCTGTGCTGAGATACAGGCTGCTCCAACCTGCTGTAAAATGCTTGATTTCGAGAGTGAGCGAAACTAATGAAAACATTGTTGGGGTAAAACCTAAAGGGAAAGACCTAGCACCAAATCCAATTTGCCATCTGATCTAACTTCTGGAGGCAGTCAAAATGAGCCTTAGAATTCTTCCCTACCTTATTCCTGTGCTGAGATACAGGCTGCTCCAACCTGCTGTAAAATGCTTGATTTCGAGAGTGAGCGAAACTAATGAAAACATTGTTGGGTAAAACCTAAAGGGAAAGACCTAGCACCAAATCCAATTTGCCATCTGATCTAACTTCTGGAGGCAGTCAAAATGAGCCTTAGAATTCTTCCCTACCTTATTCCTGTGCTGAGATACAGGCTGCTCCAACCTGCTGTAAAATGCTTGATTTCGAGAGTGAGCGAAACTAATGAAAACATTGTTGGGGTAAAACCTAAAGGGAAAGACCTAGCACCAAATCCAATTTGCCATCTGATCTAACTTCTGGAGGCAGTCAAAATGATCCTTAGAATTCTTCCCTACCTTATTCCTGTGCTGAGATACAGGCTGCTCCAACCTGCTGTAAAATGCTTGATTTCGAGAGTGAGCGAAACTAATGAAAACATTGTTGGGGTAAAAACCTAAAGGGAAAGACCTAGCACCAAATCCAATTTGCCATCTGATCTAACTTCTGGAGGCAGTCAAAATGAGCCTTAGAATTCTTCCCTACCTTATTCCTGTGCTGAGATACAGGCTGCTCCAACCTGCTGTAAAATGCTTGATTTCGAGAGTGAGCGAAACTAATGAAAACATTGTTGGGGTAAAACCTAAAGGGAAAGACCTAGCACCAAATCCAATTTGCCATCTGATCTAACTTCTGGAGGCAGTCAAAATGAGCCTTAGAATTCTTCCCTACCTTATTCCTGTGCTGAGATACAGGCTGCTCCAACCTGCTGTAAAATGCTTGATTTCGAGAGTGAGCGAAACTAATGAAAACATTGTTGGGGTAAAACCTAAAGGGAAAGACCTAGCACCAAATCCAATTTGCCATCTGGTCTAACTTCTGGAGGCAGTCAAAATGATCCTTAGAATTCTTCCCTACCTTATTCCTGTGCTGAGATACAGGCTGCTCCAACCTGCTGTAAAATGCTTGATTTCGAGAGTGAGCGAAACTAATGAAAACATTGTTGGGGTAAAACCTAAAGGGAAAGACCTAGCACCAAATCCAATTTGCCATCTGATCTAACTTCTGGAGGGCAGTGAAAATGAGCCTTAGAATTCTTCCCTACCTTATTCCTGTGCTGAGATACAGGCTGCTCCAACCTGCTGTAAAATGCTTGATTTCGAGAGTGAGCGAAACTAATGAAAACATTGTTGGGGTAAAACCTAAAGGGAAAGACCTAGCACCAAATCCAATTTGCCATCTGATCTAACTTCTGGAGGCAGTCAAAATGAGCCTTAGAATTCTTCCCTACCTTATTCCTGTGCTGAGATACAGGCTGCTCCAACCTGCTGTAAAATGCTTGATTTCGAGAGTGAGCGAAACTAATGAAAACATTGTTGGGGTAAAACCTAAAGGGAAAGACCTAGCACCAAATCCGATTTGCCATCTGATCTAACTTCTGGAGGTAGTCAAAATGAGCCTTAGAATTCTTCCCTACCTTATTCCTGTGCTGAGATACAGGCTGCTCCAACCTGCTGTAAAATGCTTGATTTCGAGAGTGAGCGAAACTAATGAAAACATTGTTGGGGTAAAACCTAAAGGGAAAGACCTAGCACCCAAATCCAATTTGCCATCTGATCTAACTTCTGGAGGCAGTCAAAATGAGCCTTAGAATTCTTCCCTACCTTATTCCTGTGCTGAGATACAGGCTGCTCCAACCTGCTGTAAAATGCTTGATTTTGAGAGTGAGCGAAACTAATGAAAACATTGTTGGGGTAAAACCTAAAGGGAAAGACCTAGCACCAAATCCAATTTGCCATCTGATCTAACTTCTGGAGGGCAGTCAAAATGAGCCTTAGAATTCTTCCCTACCTTATTCCTGTGCTGAGATACAGGCTGCTCCAACCTGCTGTAAAATGCTTGATTTCGAGAGTGAGCGAAACTAATGAAAACATTGTTGGGGTAAAACCTAAAGGGAAAGACCTAGCACCAAATCCAATTTGCCATCTGATCTAACTTCTGGAGGCAGTCAAAATGATCCTTAGAATTCTTCCCTACCTTATTCCTGTGCTGAGATTCAGGCTGCTCTAACCTGCTGTAAAATGCTTGATTTTGAGAGTGAGCGAAACTAATGAAAACATTGTTGGGGTAAAACCTAAAGGGAAAGACCTAGCACCAAATCCAATTTGCCATCTGATCTAACTTCTGGAGGCAGTCAAAATGAGCCTTAGAATTCTTCCCTACCTTATTCCTGTGCTGAGATACAGGCTGCTCCAACCTGCTGTAAAATGCTTGATTTCGAGAGTGAGCGAAACTAATGAAAACATTGTTGGGGTAAAACCTAAAGGGAAAGACCTAGCACCAAATCCAATTTGCCATCTGATCTAACTTCTGGAGGCAGTCAAAATGAGCCTTAGAATTCTTCCCTACCTTATTCCTGTGCTGAGATACAGGCTGCTCCAACCTGCTGTAAAATGCTTGATTTCGAGAGTGAGCGAAACTAATGAAAACATTGTTGGGGTAAAACCTAAAGGGAAAGACCTAGCACCAAATCCAATTTGCCATCTGATCTAACTTCTGGAGGCAGTCAAAATGAGCCTTAGAATTCTTCCCTACCTTATTCCTGTGCTGAGATACAGGCTGCTCCAACCTGCTGTAAAATGCTTGATTTCGAGAGTGAGCGAAACTAATGAAAACATTGTTGGGGTAAAACCTAAAGGGAAAGACCTAGCACCAAATCCAATTTGCCATCTGATCTAACTTCTGGAGGCAGTCAAAATGAGCCTTAGAATTCTTCCCTACCTTATTCCTGTGCTGAGATACAGGCTGCTCCAACCTGCTGTAAAATGCTTGATTTCGAGAGTGAGCGAAACTAATGAAAACATTGTTGGGGTAAAACCTAAAGGGAAAGACCTAGCACCAAATCCAATTTGCCATCTGATCTAACTTCTGGAGGCAGTCAAAATGAGCCTTAGAATTCTTCCCTACCTTATTCCTGTGCTGAGATACAGGCTGCTCCAACCTGCTGTAAAATGCTTGATTTCGAGAGTGAGCGAAACTAATGAAAACATTGTTGGGGTAAAACCTAAAGGGAAAGACCTAGCACCAAATCCAATTTGCCATCTGATCTAACTTCTGGAGGCAGTCAAAATGAGCCTTAGAATTCTTCCCTACCTTATTCCTGTGCTGAGATACAGGCTGCTCCAACCTGCTGTAAAATGCTTGATTTCGAGAGTGAGCGAAACTAATGAAAACATTGTTGGGGTAAAACCTAAAGGGAAAGACCTAGCACCAAATCCAATTTGCCATCTGATCTAACTTCTGGAGGCAGTCAAAATGAGCCTTAGAATTCTTCCCTACCTTATTCCTGTGCTGAGATACAGGCTGCTCCAACCTGCTGTAAAATGCTTGATTTCGAGAGTGAGCGAAACTAATGAAAACATTGTTGGGGTAAAACCTAAAGGGAAAGACCTAGCACCAAATCCAATTTGCCATCTGATCTAACTTCTGGAGGCAGTCAAAATGATCCTTAGAATTCTTCCCTACCTTATTCCTGTGCTGAGATACAGGCTGCTCCAACCTGCTGTAAAATGCTTGATTTCGAGAGTGAGCGAAACTAATGAAAACATTGTTGGGGTAAAACCTAAAGGGAAAGACCTAGCACCAAATCCAATTTGCCATCTGATCTAACTTCTGGAGGCAGTCAAAATGAGCCTTAGAATTCTTCCCTACCTTATTCCTGTGCTGAGATACAGGCTGCTCCAACCTGCTGTAAAATGCTTGATTTCGAGAGTGAGCGAAACTAATGAAAACATTGTTGGGGTAAAACCTAAAGGGAAAGACCTAGCACCAAATCCAATTTGCCATCTGATCTAACTTCTGGAGGCAGTCAAAATGAGCCTTAGAATTCTTCCCTACCTTATTCCTGTGCTGAGATACAGGCTGCTCCAACCTGCTGTAAAATGCTTGATTTCGAGAGTGAGCGAAACTAATGAAAACATTGTTGGGGTAAAACCTAAAGGGAAAGACCTAGCACCAAATCCAATTTGCCATCTGATCTAACTTCTGGAGGCAGTCAAAATGAGCCTTAGAATTCTTCCCTACCTTATTCCTGTGCTGAGATACAGGCTGCTCCAACCTGCTGTAAAATGCTTGATTTCGAGAGTGAGCGAAACTAATGAAAACATTGTTGGGGTAAAACCTAAAGGGAAAGACCTAGCACCAAATCCAATTTGCCATCTGATCTAACTTCTGGAGGCAGTCAAAATGATCCTTAGAATTCTTCCCTACCTTATTCCTGTGCTGAGATACAGGCTGCTCCAACCTGCTGTAAAATGCTTGATTTCGAGAGTGAGCGAAACTAATGAAAACATTGTTGGGGTAAAACCTAAAGGGAAAGACCTAGCACCAAATCCAATTTGCCATCTGATCTAACTTCTGGAGGCAGTCAAAATGAGCCTTAGAATTCTTCCCTACCTTATTCCTGTGCTGAGATACAGGCTGCTCCAACCTGCTGTAAAATGCTTGATTTCGAGAGTGAGCGAAACTAATGAAAACATTGTTGGGGTAAAACCTAAAGGGAAAGACCTAGCACCAAATCCAATTGGCCATCTGATCTAACTTCTGGAGGCAGTCAAAATGAGCCTTAGAATTCTTCCCTACCTTATTCCTGTGCTGAGATACAGGCTGCTCCAACCTGCTGTAAAATGCTTGATTTCGAGAGTGAGCGAAACTAATGAAAACATTGTTGGGGTAAAACCTAAAGGGAAAGACCTAGCACCAAATCCAATTTGCCAACTGATCTAACTTCTGGAGGCAGTCAAAATGAGCCTTAGAATTCTTCCCTACCTTATTCCTGTGCTGAGATACAGGCTGCTCCAACCTGCTGTAAAATGCTTGATTTCGAGAGTGAGCGAAACTAATGAAAACATTGTTGGGGTAAAACCTAAAGGGAAAGACCTAGCACCAAATCCAATTTGCCATCTGATCTAACTTCTGGAGGCAGTCAAAATGAGCCTTAGAATTCTTCCCTACCTTATTCCTGTGCTGAGATACAGGCTGCTCCAACCTGCTGTAAAATGCTTGATTTCGAGAGTGAGCGAAACTAATGAAAACATTGTTGGGGTAAAACCTAAAGGGAAAGACCTAGCACCAAATCCAATTTGCCATCTGATCTAACTTCTGGAGGCAGTCAAAATGAGCCTTAGAATTCTTCCCTACCTTATTCCTGTGCTGAGATACAGGCTGCTCCAACCTGCTGTAAAATGCTTGATTTCGAGAGTGAGCGAAACTAATGAAAACATTGTTGGGGTAAAACCTAAAGGGAAAGACCTAGCACCAAATCCAATTTGCCATCTGATCTAACTTCTGGAGGCAGTCAAAATGAGCCTTAGAATTCTTCCCTACCTTATTCCTGTGCTGAGATACAGGCTGCTCCAACCTGCTGTAAAAATGCTTGATTTCGAGAGTGAGCGAAACTAATGAAAACATTGTTGGGGTAAAACCTAAAGGGAAAGACCTAGCACCAAATCCAATTTGCCATCTGATCTAACTTCTGGAGGCAGTCAAAATGAGCCTTAGAATTCTTCCCTACCTTATTCCTGTGCTGAGATACAGGCTGCTCCAACCTGCTGTAAAATGCTTGATTTCGAGAGTGAGCGAAACTAATGAAAACATTGTTGGGGTAAAACCTAAAGGGAAAGACCTAGCACCAAATCCAATTTGCCATCTGATCTAACTTCTGGAGGCAGTCAAAATGAGCCTTAGAATTCTTCCCTACCTTATTCCTGTGCTGAGATACAGGCTGCTCCAACCTGCTGTAAAATGCTTGATTTCGAGAGTGAGCGAAACTAATGAAAACATTGTTGGGGTAAAACCTAAAGGGAAAGACCTAGCACCAAATCCAATTTGCCATCTGATCTAACTTCTGGAGGCAGTCAAAATGAGCCTTAGAATTCTTCCCTACCTTATTCCTGTGCTGAGATACAGGCTGCTCCAACCTGCTGTAAAATGCTTGATTTCGAGAGTGAGCGAAACTAATGAAAACATTGTTGGGGTAAAACCTAAAGGGAAAGACCTAGCACCAAATCCAATTTGCCATCTGATCTAACTTCTGGAGGCAGTCAAAATGAGCCTTAGAATTCTTCCCTACCTTATTCCTGTGCTGAGATACAGGCTGCTCCAACCTGCTGTAAAATGCTTGATTTCGAGAGTGAGCGAAACTAATGAAAACATTGTTGGGGTAAAACCTAAAGGGAAAGACCTAGCACCAAATCCAATTTGCCATCTGATCTAACTTCTGGAGGCAGTCAAAATGATCCTTAGAATTCTTCCCTACCTTATTCCTGTGCTGAGATACAGGCTGCTCCAACCTGCTGTAAAATGCTTGATTTCGAGAGTGAGCGAAACTAATGAAAACATTGTTGGGGTAAAACCTAAAGGGAAAGACCTAGCACCAAATCCAATTTGCCATCTGATCTAACTTCTGGAGGCAGTCAAAATGAGCCTTAGAATTCTTCCCTACCTTATTCCTGTGCTGAGATACAGGCTGCTCCAACCTGCTGTAAAATGCTTGATTTCGAGAGTGAGCGAAACTAATGAAAACATTGTTGGGGTAAAACCTAAAGGGAAAGACCTAGCACCAAATCCAATTTGCCATCTGATCTAACTTCTGGAGGCAGTCAAAATGAGCCTTAGAATTCTTCCCTACCTTATTCCTGTGCTGAGATACAGGCTGCTCCAACCTGCTGTAAAATGCTTGATTTCGAGAGTGAGCGAAACTAATGAAAACATTGTTGGGGTAAAACCTAAAGGGAAAGACCTAGCACCAAATCCAATTTGCCATCTGATCTAACTTCTGGAGGCAGTCAAAATGAGCCTTAGAATTCTTCCCTACCTTATTCCTGTGCTGAGATACAGGCTGCTCCAACCTGCTGTAAAATGCTTGATTTCGAGAGTGAGCGAAACTAATGAAAACATTGTTGGGGTAAAACCTAAAGGGAAAGACCTAGCACCAAATCCAATTTGCCATCTGATCTAACTTCTGGAGGCAGTCAAAATGAGCCTTAGAATTCTTCCCTACCTTATTCCTGTGCTGAGATACAGGCTGCTCCAACCTGCTGTAAAATGCTTGATTTCGAGAGTGAGCGAAACTAATGAAAACATTGTTGGGGTAAAACCTAAAGGGAAAGACCTAGCACCAAATCCAATTTGCCATCTGATCTAACTTCTGGAGGCAGTCAAAATGATCCTTAGAATTCTTCCCTACCTTATTCCTGTGCTGAGATACAGGCTGCTCCAACCTGCTGTAAAATGCTTGATTTCGAGAGTGAGCGAAACTAATGAAAACATTGTTGGGGTAAAACCTAAAGGGAAAGACCTAGCACCAAATCCAATTTGCCATCTGATCTAACTTCTGGAGGCAGTCAAAATGAGCCTTAGAATTCTTCCCTACCTTATTCCTGTGCTGAGATACAGGCTGCTCCAACCTGCTGTAAAATGCTTGATTTCGAGAGTGAGCGAAACTAATGAAAACATTGTTGGGGTAAAACCTAAAGGGAAAGACCTAGCACCAAATCCAATTTGCCATCTGATCTAACTTCTGGAGGCAGTCAAAATGAGCCTTAGAATTCTTCCCTACCTTATTCCTGTGCTGAGATACAGGCTGCTCCAACCTGCTGTAAAATGCTTGATTTCGAGAGTGAGCGAAACTAATGAAAACATTGTTGGGGTAAAACCTAAAGGGAAAGACCTAGCACCAAATCCAATTTGCCATCTGATCTAACTTCTGGAGGCAGTCAAAATGAGCCTTAGAATTCTTCCCTACCTTATTCCTGTGCTGAGATACAGGCTGCTCCAACCTGCTGTAAAATGCTTGATTTCGAGAGTGAGCGAAACTAATGAAAACATTGTTGGGGTAAAACCTAAAGGGAAAGACCTAGCACCAAATCCAATTTGCCATCTGATCTAACTTCTGGAGGCAGTCAAAATGAGCCTTAGAATTCTTCCCTACCTTATTCCTGTGCTGAGATACAGGCTGCTCCAACCTGCTGTAAAATGCTTGATTTCGAGAGTGAGCGAAACTAATGAACACATTGTTGGGGTAAAACCTAAAGGGAAAGACCTAGCACCAAATCCAATTTGCCATCTAATCTAACTTCTGGAGGCAGTCAAAATGAGCCTTAGAATTCTTCCCTACCTTATTCCTGTGCTGAGATACAGGCTGCTCCAACCTGCTGTAAAATGCTTGATTTCGAGAGTGAGCGAAACTAATGAAAACATTGTTGGGGTAAAACCTAAAGGGAAAGACCTAGCACCAAATCCAATTTGCCATCTGATCTAACTTCTGGAGGCAGTCAAAATGATCCTTAGAATTCTTCCCTACCTTATTCCTGTGCTGAGATACAGGCTGCTCCAACCTGCTGTAAAATGCTTGATTTCGAGAGTGAGCGAAACTAATGAAAACATTGTTGGGGTAAAACCTAAAGGGAAAGACCTAGCACCAAATCCAATTTGCCATCTGGTCTAACTTCTGGAGGCAGTCAAAATGATCCTTAGAATTCTTCCCTACCTTATTCCTGTGCTGAGATACAGGCTGCTCCAACCTGCTGTAAAATGCTTGATTTCGAGTGTGAGCGAAACTAATGAAAACATTGTTGGGGTAAAACCTAAAGGGAAAGACCTAGCACCAAATCCAATTTGCCATCTGATCTAACTTCTGGAGGCAGTCAAAATGAGCCTTAGAATTCTTCCCTACCTTATTCCTGTGCTGAGATACAGGCTGCTCCAACCTGCTGTAAAATGCTTGATTTCGAGAGTGAGCGAAACTAATGAAAACATTGTTGGGGTAAAACCTAAAGGGAAAGACCTAGCACCAAATCCAATTTGCCATCTGATCTAACTTCTGGAGGCAGTCAAAATGAGCCTTAGAATTCTTCCCTACCTTATTCCTGTGCTGAGATACAGGCTGCTCCAACCTGCTGTAAAATGCTTGATTTCGAGAGTGAGCGAAACTAATGAAAACATTGTTGGGGTAAAACCTAAAGGGAAAGACCTAGCACCAAATCCAATTTGCCATCTGATCTAACTTCTGGAGGCAGTCAAAATGAGCCTTAGAATTCTTCCCTACCTTATTCCTGTGCTGAGATACAGGCTGCTCCAACCTGCTGTAAAATGCTTGATTTCGAGAGTGAGCGAAACTAATGAAAACATTGTTGGGGTAAAACCTAAAGGGAAAGACCTAGCACCAAATCCAATTTGCCATCTGATCTAACTTCTGGAGGCAGTCAAAATGAGCATTTGAATTCTTCCCTACCTTATTCCTGTGCTGAGATACAGGCTGCTCCAACCTGCTGTAAAATGCTTGATTTCGAGAGTGAGCGAAACTAATGAAAACATTGTTGGGGTAAAACCTAAAGGGAAAGACCTAGCACCAAATCCAATTTGCCATCTGATCTAACTTCTGGAGGCAGTCAAAATGAGCCTTAGAATTCTTCCCTACCTTATTCCTGTGCTGAGATACAGGCTGCTCCAACCTGCTGTAAAATGCTTGATTTCGAGAGTGAGCGAAACTAATGAAAACATTGTTGGGGTAAAACCTAAAGGGAAAGACCTAGCACCAAATCCAATTTGCCATCTGATCTAACTTCTGGAGGCAGTCAAAATGAGCCTTAGAATTCTTCCCTACCTTATTCCTGTGCTGAGATACAGGCTGCTCCAACCTGCTGTAAAATGCTTGATTTCGAGAGTGAGCGAAACTAATGAAAACATTGTTGGGGTAAAACCTAAAGGGAAAGACCTAGCACCAAATCCAATTTGCCATCTGATCTAACTTCTGGAGGCAGTCAAAAGGAGCCTTAGAATTCTTCCCTACCTTATTCCTGTGCTGAGATACAGGCTGCTCCAACCTGCTGTAAAATGCTTGATTTCGAGAGTGAGCGAAACTAATGAAAACATTGTTGGGTAAAACCTAAAGGGAAAGACCTAGCACCAAATCCAATTTGCCATCTGATCTAACTTCTGGAGGCAGTCAAAATGAGCCTTAGAATTCTTCCCTACCTTATTCCTGTGCTGAGATACAGGCTGCTCCAACCTGCTGTAAAATGCTTGATTTCGAGAGTGAGCGAAACTAATGAAAACATTGTTGGGGTAAAATCTAAAGGGAAAGACCTAGCACCAAATCCAATTTGCCATCTGATCTAACTTCTGGAGGCAGTCAAAATGATCCTTAGAATTCTTCCCTACCTTATTCCTGTGCTGAGATACAGGCTGCTCCAACCTGCTGTAAAATGCTTGATTTCGAGAGTGAGCGAAACTAATGAAAACATTGTTGGGGTAAAACCTAAAGGGAAAGACCTAGCACCAAATCCAATTTGCCATCTGATCTAACTTCTGGAGGCAGTCAAAATGAGCCTTAGAATTCTTCCCTACCTTATTCCTGTGCTGAGATACAGGCTGCTCCAACCTGCTGTAAAATGCTTGATTTCGAGAGTGAGCGAAACTAATGAAAACATTGTTGGGGTAAAACCTAAAGGGAAAGACCTAGCACCAAATCCAATTTGCCATCTGATCTAACTTCTGGAGGCAGTCAAAATGAGCCTTAGAATTCTTCCCTACCTTATTCCTGTGCTGAGATACAGGCTGCTCCAACCTGCTGTAAAATGCTTGATTTCGAGAGTGAGCGAAACTAATGAACACATTGTTGGGGTAAAACCTAAAGGGAAAGACCTAGCACCAAATCCAATTTGCCATCTGATCTAACTTATGGAGGCAGTCAAAATGAGCCTTAGAATTCTTCCCTACCTTATTCCTGTGCTGAGATACAGGCTGCTCCAACCTGCTGTAAAATGCTTGATTTCGAGAGTGAGCGAAACTAATGAAAACATTGTTGGGGTAAAACCTAAAGGGAAAGACCTAGCACCAAATCCAATTTGCCATCTGATCTAACTTCTGGAGGCAGTCAAAATGAGCCTTAGAATTCTTCCCTACCTTATTCCTGTGCTGAGATACAGGCTGCTCCAACCTGCTGTAAAATGCTTGATTTCGAGAGTGAGCGAAACTAATGAAAACATTGTTGGGGTAAAATCTAAAGGGAAAGACCTAGCACCAAATCCAATTTGCCATCTGATCTAACTTCTGGAGGCAGTCAAAATGATCCTTAGAATTCTTCCCTACCTTATTCCTGTGCTGAGATACAGGCTGCTCCAACCTGCTGTAAAATGCTTGATTTCGAGAGTGAGCGAAACTAATGAAAACATTGTTGGGGTAAAACCTAAAGGGAAAGACCTAGCACCAAATCCAATTTGCCATCTGATCTAACTTCTGGAGGCAGTCAAAATGAGCCTTAGAATTCTTCCCTACCTTATTCCTGTGCTGAGATACAGGCTGCTCCAACCTGCTGTAAAATGCTTGATTTCGAGAGTGAGCGAAACTAATGAAAACATTGTTGGGGTAAAACCTAAAGGGAAAGACCTAGCACCAAATCCAATTTGCCATCTGATCTAACTTCTGGAGGCAGTCAAAATGAGCCTTAGAATTCTTCCCTACCTTATTCCTGTGCTGAGATACAGGCTGCTCCAACCTGCTGTAAAATGCTTGATTTCGAGAGTGAGCGAAACTAATGAAAACATTGTTGGGGTAAAATCTAAAGGGAAAGACCTAGCACCAAATCCAATTTGCCATCTGATCTAACTTCTGGAGGCAGTCAAAATGATCCTTAGAATTCTTCCCTACCTTATTCCTGTGCTGAGATACAGGCTGCTCCAACCTGCTGTAAAATGCTTGATTTCGAGAGTGAGCGAAACTAATGAAAACATTGTTGGGGTAAAACCTAAAGGGAAAGACCTAGCACCAAATCCAATTTGCCATCTGATCTAACTTCTGGAGGCAGTCAAAATGAGCCTTAGAATTCTTCCCTACCTTATTCCTGTGCTGAGATACAGGCTGCTCCAACCTGCTGTAAAATGCTTGATTTCGAGAGTGAGCGAAACTAATGAAAACATTGTTGGGGTAAAACCTAAAGGGAAAGACCTAGCACCAAATCCAATTTGCCATCTGATCTAACTTCTGGAGGCAGTCAAAATGAGCCTTAGAATTCTTCCCTACCTTATTCCTGTGCTGAGATACAGGCTGCTCCAACCTGCTGTAAAATGCTTGATTTCGAGAGTGAGCGAAACTAATGAACACATTGTTGGGGTAAAACCTAAAGGGAAAGACCTAGCACCAAATCCAATTTGCCATCTGATCTAACTTCTGGAGGCAGTCAAAATGAGCCTTAGAATTCTTCCCTACCTTATTCCTGTGCTGAGATACAGGCTGCTCCAACCTGCTGTAAAATGCTTGATTTCGAGAGTGAGCGAAACTAATGAAAACATTGTTGGGGTAAAACCTAAAGGGAAAGACCTAGCACCAAATCCAATTTGCCATCTGATCTAACTTCTGGAGGCAGTCAAAATGATCCTTAGAATTCTTCCCTACCTTATTCCTGTGCTGAGATACAGGCTGCTCCAACCTGCTGTAAAATGCTTGATTTCGAGAGTGAGCGAAACTAATGAAAACATTGTTGGGGTAAAACCTAAAGGGAAAGACCTAGCACCAAATCCAATTTGCCATCTGGTCTAACTTCTGGAGGCAGTCAAAATGATCCTTAGAATTCTTCCCTACCTTATTCCTGTGCTGAGATACAGGCTGCTCCAACCTGCTGTAAAATGCTTGATTTCGAGTGTGAGCGAAACTAATGAAAACATTGTTGGGGTAAAACCTAAAGGGAAAGACCTAGCACCAAATCCAATTTGCCATCTGATCTAACTTCTGGAGGCAGTCAAAATGAGCCTTAGAATTCTTCCCTACCTTATTCCTGTGCTGAGATACAGGCTGCTCCAACCTGCTGTAAAATGCTTGATTTCGAGAGTGAGCGAAACTAATGAAAACATTGTTGGGGTAAAACCTAAAGGGAAAGACCTAGCACCAAATCCAATTTGCCATCTGATCTAACTTCTGGAGGCAGTCAAAATGAGCCTTAGAATTCTTCCCTACCTTATTCCTGTGCTGAGATACAGGCTGCTCCAACCTGCTGTAAAATGCTTGATTTCGAGAGTGAGCGAAACTAATGAAAACATTGTTGGGGTAAAACCTAAAGGGAAAGACCTAGCACCAAATCCAATTTGCCATCTGATCTAACTTCTGGAGGCAGTCAAAATGAGCCTTAGAATTCTTCCCTACCTTATTCCTGTGCTGAGATACAGGCTGCTCCAACCTGCTGTAAAATGCTTGATTTCGAGAGTGAGCGAAACTAATGAAAACATTGTTGGGGTAAAACCTAAAGGGAAAGACCTAGCACCAAATCCAATTTGCCATCTGATCTAACTTCTGGAGGCAGTCAAAATGAGCCTTAGAATTCTTCCCTACCTTATTCCTGTGCTGAGATACAGGCTGCTCCAACCTGCTGTAAAATGCTTGATTTCGAGAGTGAGCGAAACTAATGAAAACATTGTTGGGGTAAAACCTAAAGGGAAAGACCTAGCACCAAATCCAATTTGCCATCTGGTCTAACTTCTGGAGGCAGTAAAAATGATCCTTAGAATTCTTCCCTACCTTATTCCTGTGCTGAGATACAGGCTGCTCCAACCTGCTGTAAAATGCTTGATTTCGAGTGTGAGCGAAACTAATGAAAACATTGTTGGGGTAAAACCTAAAGGGAAAGACCTAGCACCAAATCCAATTTGCCATCTGATCTAACTTCTGGAGGCAGTCAAAATGAGCCTTAGAATTCTTCCCTACCTTATTCCTGTGCTGAGATACAGGCTGCTCCAACCTGCTGTAAAATGCTTGATTTCGAGAGTGAGCGAAACTAATGAAAACATTGTTGGGGTAAAACCTAAAGGGAAAGACCTAGCACCAAATCCAATTTGCCATCTGATCTAACTTCTGGAGGCAGTCAAAATGAGCCTTAGAATTCTTCCCTACCTTATTCCTGTGCTGAGATACAGGCTGCTCCAACCTGCTGTAAAATGCTTGATTTCGAGAGTGAGCGAAACTAATGAAAACATTGTTGGGGTAAAACCTAAAGGGAAAGACCTAGCACCAAATCCAATTTGCCATCTGATCTAACTTCTGGAGGCAGTCAAAATGAGCCTTAGAATTCTTCCCTACCTTATTCCTGTGCTGAGATACAGGCTGCTCCAACCTGCTGTAAAATGCTTGATTTCGAGAGTGAGCGAAACTAATGAAAACATTGTTGGGGTAAAACCTAAAGGGAAAGACCTAGCACCAAATCCAATTTGCCATCTGATCTAACTTCTGGAGGCAGTCAAAATGAGCCTTAGAATTCTTCCCTACCTTATTCCTGTGCTGAGATACAGGCTGCTCCAACCTGCTGTAAAATGCTTGATTTCGAGAGTGAGCGAAACTAATGAAAACATTGTTGGGGTAAAACCTAAAGGGAAAGACCTAGCACCAAATCCAATTTGCCATCTGATCTAACTTCTGGAGGCAGTCAAAATGAGCCTTAGAATTCTTCCCTACCTTATTCCTGTGCTGAGATACAGGCTGCTCCAACCTGCTGTAAAATGCTTGATTTCGAGAGTGAGCGAAACTAATGAAAACATTGTTGGGGTAAAACCTAAAGGGAAAGACCTAGCACCAAATCCAATTTGCCATCTGATCTAACTTCTGGAGGCAGTCAAAATGAGCCTTAGAATTCTTCCCTACCTTATTCCTGTGCTGAGATACAGGCTGCTCCAACCTGCTGTAAAATGCTTGATTTCGAGAGTGAGCGAAACTAATGAAAACATTGTTGGGGTAAAACCTAAAGGGAAAGACCTAGCACCAAATCCAATTTGCCATCTGATCTAACTTCTGGAGGCAGTCAAAATGAGCCTTAGAATTCTTCCCTACCTTATTCCTGTGCTGAGATACAGGCTGCTCCAACCTGCTGTAAAATGCTTGATTTCGAGAGTGAGCGAAACTAATGAAAACATTGTTGGGGTAAAACCTAAAGGGAAAGACCTAGCACCAAATCCAATTTGCCATCTGATCTAACTTCTGGAGGCAGTCAAAATGATCCTTAGAATTCTTCCCTACCTTATTCCTGTGCTGAGATACAGGCTGCTCCAACCTGCTGTAAAATGCTTGATTTCGAGAGTGAGCGAAACTAATGAAAACATTGTTGGGGTAAAACCTAAAGGGAAAGACCTAGCACCAAATCCAATTTGCCATCTGATCTAACTTCTGGAGGCAGTCAAAATGAGCCTTAGAATTCTTCCCTACCTTATTCCTGTGCTGAGATACAGGCTGCTCCAACCTGCTGTAAAATGCTTGATTTCGAGAGTGAGCGAAACTAATGAAAACATTGTTGGGGTAAAACCTAAAGGGAAAGACCTAGCACCAAATCCAATTTGCCATCTGATCTAACTTCTGGAGGCAGTCAAAATGAGCCTTAGAATTCTTCCCTACCTTATTCCTGTGCTGAGATACAGGCTGCTCCAACCTGCTGTAAAATGCTTGATTTCGAGAGTGAGCGAAACTAATGAAAACATTGTTGGGGTAAAACCTAAAGGGAAAGACCTAGCACCAAATCCAATTTGCCATCTGATCTAACTTCTGGAGGCAGTCAAAATGAGCCTTAGAATTCTTCCCTACCTTATTCCTGTGCTGAGATACAGGCTGCTCCAACCTGCTGTAAAATGCTTGATTTCGAGAGTGAGCGAAACTAATGAAAACATTGTTGGGGTAAAACCTAAAGGGAAAGACCTAGCACCAAATCCAATTTGCCATCTGATCTAACTTCTGGAGGCAGTCAAAATGAGCCTTAGAATTCTTCCCTACCTTATTCCTGTGCTGAGATACAGGCTGCTCCAACCTGCTGTAAAATGCTTGATTTCGAGAGTGAGCGAAACTAATGAAAACATTGTTGGGGTAAAACCTAAAGGGAAAGACCTAGCACCAAATCCAATTTGCCATCTGATCTAACTTCTGGAGGCAGTCAAAATGATCCTTAGAATTCTTCCCTACCTTATTCCTGTGCTGAGATACAGGCTGCTCCAACCTGCTGTAAAATGCTTGATTTCGAGAGTGAGCGAAACTAATGAAAACATTGTTGGGGTAAAACCTAAAGGGAAAGACCTAGCACCAAATCCAATTTGCCATCTGATCTAACTTCTGGAGGCAGTCAAAATGAGCCTTAGAATTCTTCCCTACCTTATTCCTGTGCTGAGATACAGGCTGCTCCAACCTGCTGTAAAATGCTTGATTTCGAGAGTGAGCGAAACTAATGAAAACATTGTTGGGGTAAAACCTAAAGGGAAAGACCTAGCACCAAATCCAATTTGCCATCTGATCTAACTTCTGGAGGCAGTCAAAATGAGCATTTGAATTCTTCCCTACCTTATTCCTGTGCTGAGATACAGGCTGCTCCAACCTGCTGTAAAATGCTTGATTTCGAGAGTGAGCGAAACTAATGAAAACATTGTTGGGGTAAAACCTAAAGGGAAAGACCTAGCACCAAATCCAATTTGCCATCTGATCTAACTTCTGGAGGCAGTCAAAATGAGCCTTAGAATTCTTCCCTACCTTATTCCTGTGCTGAGATACAGGCTGCTCCAACCTGCTGTAAAATGCTTGATTTCGAGAGTGAGCGAAACTAATGAAAACATTGTTGGGGTAAAACCTAAAGGGAAAGACCTAGCACCAAATCCAATTTGCCATCTGATCTAACTTCTGGAGGCAGTCAAAATGAGCCTTAGAATTCTTCCCTACCTTATTCCTGTGCTGAGATACAGGCTGCTCCAACCTGCTGTAAAATGCTTGATTTCGAGAGTGAGCGAAACTAATGAACACATTGTTGGGGTAAAACCTAAAGGGAAAGACCTAGCACCAAATCCAATTTGCCATCTAATCTAACTTCTGGAGGCAGTCAAAATGAGCCTTAGAATTCTTCCCTACCTTATTCCTGTGCTGAGATACAGGCTGCTCCAACCTGCTGTAAAATGCTTGATTTCGAGAGTGAGCGAAACTAATGAAAACATTGTTGGGGTAAAACCTAAAGGGAAAGACCTAGCACCAAATCCAATTTGCCATCTGATCTAACTTCTGGAGGCAGTCAAAATGATCCTTAGAATTCTTCCCTACCTTATTCCTGTGCTGAGATACAGGCTGCTCCAACCTGCTGTAAAATGCTTGATTTCGAGAGTGAGCGAAACTAATGAAAACATTGTTGGGGTAAAACCTAAAGGGAAAGACCTAGCACCAAATCCAATTTGCCATCTGGTCTAACTTCTGGAGGCAGTCAAAATGATCCTTAGAATTCTTCCCTACCTTATTCCTGTGCTGAGATACAGGCTGCTCCAACCTGCTGTAAAATGCTTGATTTCGAGAGTGAGCGAAACTAATGAAAACATTGTTGGGGTAAAACCTAAAGGGAAAGACCTAGCACCAAATCCAATTTGCCATCTGATCTAACTTCTGGAGGCAGTCAAAATGAGCCTTAGAATTCTTCCCTACCTTATTCCTGTGCTGAGATACAGGCTGCTCCAACCTGCTGTAAAATGCTTGATTTCGAGAGTGAGCGAAACTAATGAAAACATTGTTGGGGTAAAACCTAAAGGGAAAGACCTAGCACCAAATCCAATTTGCCATCTGATCTAACTTCTGGAGGCAGTCAAAATGAGCCTTAGAATTCTTCCCTACCTTATTCCTGTGCTGAGATACAGGCTGCTCCAACCTGCTGTAAAATGCTTGATTTCGAGAGTGAGCGAAACTAATGAAAACATTGTTGGGGTAAAACCTAAAGGGAAAGACCTAGCACCAAATCCAATTTGCCATCTGATCTAACTTCTGGAGGCAGTCAAAATGAGCATTTGAATTCTTCCCTACCTTATTCCTGTGCTGAGATACAGGCTGCTCCAACCTGCTGTAAAATGCTTGATTTCGAGAGTGAGCGAAACTAATGAAAACATTGTTGGGGTAAAACCTAAAGGGAAAGACCTAGCACCAAATCCAATTTGCCATCTGATCTAACTTCTGGAGGCAGTCAAAATGAGCCTTAGAATTCTTCCCTACCTTATTCCTGTGCTGAGATACAGGCTGCTCCAACCTGCTGTAAAATGCTTGATTTCGAGAGTGAGCGAAACTAATGAAAACATTGTTGGGGTAAAACCTAAAGGGAAAGACCTAGCACCAAATCCAATTTGCCATCTGATCTAACTTCTGGAGGCAGTCAAAATGAGCCTTAGAATTCTTCCCTACCTTATTCCTGTGCTGAGATACAGGCTGCTCCAACCTGCTGTAAAATGCTTGATTTCGAGAGTGAGCGAAACTAATGAAAACATTGTTGGGGTAAAACCTAAAGGGAAAGACCTAGCACCAAATCCAATTTGCCATCTGATCTAACTTCTGGAGGCAGTCAAAAGGAGCCTTAGAATTCTTCCCTACCTTATTCCTGTGCTGAGATACAGGCTGCTCCAACCTGCTGTAAAATGCTTGATTTCGAGAGTGAGCGAAACTAATGAAAACATTGTTGGGTAAAACCTAAAGGGAAAGACCTAGCACCAAATCCAATTTGCCATCTGATCTAACTTCTGGAGGCAGTCAAAATGAGCCTTAGAATTCTTCCCTACCTTATTCCTGTGCTGAGATACAGGCTGCTCCAACCTGCTGTAAAATGCTTGATTTCGAGAGTGAGCGAAACTAATGAAAACATTGTTGGGGTAAAATCTAAAGGGAAAGACCTAGCACCAAATCCAATTTGCCATCTGATCTAACTTCTGGAGGCAGTCAAAATGATCCTTAGAATTCTTCCCTACCTTATTCCTGTGCTGAGATACAGGCTGCTCCAACCTGCTGTAAAATGCTTGATTTCGAGAGTGAGCGAAACTAATGAAAACATTGTTGGGGTAAAACCTAAAGGGAAAGACCTAGCACCAAATCCAATTTGCCATCTGATCTAACTTCTGGAGGCAGTCAAAATGAGCCTTAGAATTCTTCCCTACCTTATTCCTGTGCTGAGATACAGGCTGCTCCAACCTGCTGTAAAATGCTTGATTTCGAGAGTGAGCGAAACTAATGAAAACATTGTTGGGGTAAAACCTAAAGGGAAAGACCTAGCACCAAATCCAATTTGCCATCTGATCTAACTTCTGGAGGCAGTCAAAATGAGCCTTAGAATTCTTCCCTACCTTATTCCTGTGCTGAGATACAGGCTGCTCCAACCTGCTGTAAAATGCTTGATTTCGAGAGTGAGCGAAACTAATGAACACATTGTTGGGGTAAAACCTAAAGGGAAAGACCTAGCACCAAATCCAATTTGCCATCTGATCTAACTTCTGGAGGCAGTCAAAATGAGCCTTAGAATTCTTCCCTACCTTATTCCTGTGCTGAGATACAGGCTGCTCCAACCTGCTGTAAAATGCTTGATTTCGAGAGTGAGCGAAACTAATGAAAACATTGTTGGGGTAAAACCTAAAGGGAAAGACCTAGCACCAAATCCAATTTGCCATCTGATCTAACTTCTGGAGGCAGTCAAAATGAGCCTTAGAATTCTTCCCTACCTTATTCCTGTGCTGAGATACAGGGCTGCTCCAACCTGCTGTAAAATGCTTGATTTCGAGAGTGAGCGAAACTAATGAAAACATTGTTGGGGTAAAATCTAAAGGGAAAGACCTAGCACCAAATCCAATTTGCCATCTGATCTAACTTCTGGAGGCAGTCAAAATGATCCTTAGAATTCTTCCCTACCTTATTCCTGTGCTGAGATACAGGCTGCTCCAACCTGCTGTAAAATGCTTGATTTCGAGAGTGAGCGAAACTAATGAAAACATTGTTGGGGTAAAACCTAAAGGGAAAGACCTAGCACCAAATCCAATTTGCCATCTGATCTAACTTCTGGAGGCAGTCAAAATGAGCCTTAGAATTCTTCCCTACCTTATTCCTGTGCTGAGATACAGGCTGCTCCAACCTGCTGTAAAATGCTTGATTTCGAGAGTGAGCGAAACTAATGAAAACATTGTTGGGGTAAAACCTAAAGGGAAAGACCTAGCACCAAATCCAATTTGCCATCTGATCTAACTTCTGGAGGCAGTCAAAATGAGCCTTAGAATTCTTCCCTACCTTATTCCTGTGCTGAGATACAGGCTGCTCCAACCTGCTGTAAAATGCTTGATTTCGAGAGTGAGCGAAACTAATGAAAACATTGTTGGGGTAAAATCTAAAGGGAAAGACCTAGCACCAAATCCAATTTGCCATCTGATCTAACTTCTGGAGGCAGTCAAAATGATCCTTAGAATTCTTCCCTACCTTATTCCTGTGCTGAGATACAGGCTGCTCCAACCTGCTGTAAAATGCTTGATTTCGAGAGTGAGCGAAACTAATGAAAACATTGTTGGGGTAAAACCTAAAGGGAAAGACCTAGCACCAAATCCAATTTGCCATCTGATCTAACTTCTGGAGGCAGTCAAAATGAGCCTTAGAATTCTTCCCTACCTTATTCCTGTGCTGAGATACAGGCTGCTCCAACCTGCTGTAAAATGCTTGATTTCGAGAGTGAGCGAAACTAATGAAAACATTGTTGGGGTAAAACCTAAAGGGAAAGACCTAGCACCAAATCCAATTTGCCATCTGATCTAACTTCTGGAGGCAGTCAAAATGAGCCTTAGAATTCTTCCCTACCTTATTCCTGTGCTGAGATACAGGCTGCTCCAACCTGCTGTAAAATGCTTGATTTCGAGAGTGAGCGAAACTAATGAACACATTGTTGGGGTAAAACCTAAAGGGGAAAGACCTAGCACCAAATCCAATTTGCCATCTGATCTAACTTCTGGAGGCAGTCAAAATGAGCCTTAGAATTCTTCCCTACCTTATTCCTGTGCTGAGATACAGGCTGCTCCAACCTGCTGTAAAATGCTTGATTTCGAGAGTGAGCGAAACTAATGAAAACATTGTTGGGGTAAAACCTAAAGGGAAAGACCTAGCACCAAATCCAATTTGCCATCTGATCTAACTTCTGGAGGCAGTCAAAATGATCCTTAGAATTCTTCCCTACCTTATTCCTGTGCTGAGATACAGGCTGCTCCAACCTGCTGTAAAATGCTTGATTTCGAGAGTGAGCGAAACTAATGAAAACATTGTTGGGGTAAAACCTAAAGGGAAAGACCTAGCACCAAATCCAATTTGCCATCTGGTCTAACTTCTGGAGGCAGTCAAAATGATCCTTAGAATTCTTCCCTACCTTATTCCTGTGCTGAGATACAGGCTGCTCCAACCTGCTGTAAAATGCTTGATTTCGAGTGTGAGCGAAACTAATGAAAACATTGTTGGGGTAAAACCTAAAGGGAAAGACCTAGCACCAAATCCAATTTGCCATCTGATCTAACTTCTGGAGGCAGTCAAAATGAGCCTTAGAATTCTTCCCTACCTTATTCCTGTGCTGAGATACAGGCTGCTCCAACCTGCTGTAAAATGCTTGATTTCGAGAGTGAGCGAAACTAATGAAAACATTGTTGGGGTAAAACCTAAAGGGAAAGACCTAGCACCAAATCCAATTTGCCATCTGATCTAACTTCTGGAGGCAGTCAAAATGAGCCTTAGAATTCTTCCCTACCTTATTCCTGTGCTGAGATACAGGCTGCTCCAACCTGCTGTAAAATGCTTGATTTCGAGAGTGAGCGAAACTAATGAAAACATTGTTGGGGTAAAACCTAAAGGGAAAGACCTAGCACCAAATCCAATTTGCCATCTGATCTAACTTCTGGAGGCAGTCAAAATGAGCCTTAGAATTCTTCCCTACCTTATTCCTGTGCTGAGATACAGGCTGCTCCAACCTGCTGTAAAATGCTTGATTTCGAGAGTGAGCGAAACTAATGAAAACATTGTTGGGGTAAAACCTAAAGGGAAAGACCTAGCACCAAATCCAATTTGCCATCTGATCTAACTTCTGGAGGCAGTCAAAATGAGCCTTAGAATTCTTCCCTACCTTATTCCTGTGCTGAGATACAGGCTGCTCCAACCTGCTGTAAAATGCTTGATTTCGAGAGTGAGCGAAACTAATGAAAACATTGTTGGGGTAAAAACCTAAAGGGAAAGACCTAGCACCAAATCCAATTTGCCATCTGGTCTAACTTCTGGAGGCAGTAAAAATGATCCTTAGAATTCTTCCCTACCTTATTCCTGTGCTGAGATACAGGCTGCTCCAACCTGCTGTAAAATGCTTGATTTCGAGTGTGAGCGAAACTAATGAAAACATTGTTGGGGTAAAACCTAAAGGGAAAGACCTAGCACCAAATCCAATTTGCCATCTGATCTAACTTCTGGAGGCAGTCAAAATGAGCCTTAGAATTCTTCCCTACCTTATTCCTGTGCTGAGATACAGGCTGCTCCAACCTGCTGTAAAATGCTTGATTTCGAGAGTGAGCGAAACTAATGAAAACATTGTTGGGGTAAAACCTAAAGGGAAAGACCTAGCACCAAATCCAATTTGCCATCTGATCTAACTTCTGGAGGCAGTCAAAATGAGCATTTGAATTCTTCCCTACCTTATTCCTGTGCTGAGATACAGGCTGCTCCAACCTGCTGTAAAATGCTTGATTTCGAGAGTGAGCGAAACTAATGAAAACATTGTTGGGGTAAAACCTAAAGGGAAAGACCTAGCACCAAATCCAATTTGCCATCTGATCTAACTTCTGGAGGCAGTCAAAATGAGCCTTAGAATTCTTCCCTACCTTATTCCTGTGCTGAGATACAGGCTGCTCCAACCTGCTGTAAAATGCTTGATTTCGAGAGTGAGCGAAACTAATGAAAACATTGTTGGGGTAAAACCTAAAGGGAAAGACCTAGCACCAAATCCAATTTGCCATCTGATCTAACTTCTGGAGGCAGTCAAAATGAGCATTTGAATTCTTCCCTACCTTATTCCTGTGCTGAGATACAGGCTGCTCCAACCTGCTGTAAAATGCTTGATTTCGAGAGTGAGCGAAACTAATGAAAACATTGTTGGGGTAAAACCTAAAGGGAAAGACCTAGCACCAAATCCAATTTGCCATCTGATCTAACTTCTGGAGGCAGTCAAAATGAGCCTTAGAATTCTTCCCTACCTTATTCCTGTGCTGAGATACAGGCTGCTCCAACCTGCTGTAAAATGCTTGATTTCGAGAGTGAGCGAAACTAATGAAAACATTGTTGGGGTAAAACCTAAAGGGAAAGACCTAGCACCAAATCCAATTTGCCATCTGATCTAACTTCTGGAGGCAGTCAAAATGAGCCTTAGAATTCTTCCCTACCTTATTCCTGTGCTGAGATACAGGCTGCTCCAACCTGCTGTAAAATGCTTGATTTCGAGAGTGAGCGAAACTAATGAAAACATTGTTGGGGTAAAACCTAAAGGGAAAGACCTAGCACCAAATCCAATTTGCCATCTGATCTAACTTCTGGAGGCAGTCAAAATGAGCCTTAGAATTCTTCCCTACCTTATTCCTGTGCTGAGATACAGGCTGCTCCAACCTGCTGTAAAATGCTTGATTTCGAGAGTGAGCGAAACTAATGAAAACATTGTTGGGTAAAACCTAAAGGGAAAGACCTAGCACCAAATCCAATTTGCCATCTGATCTAACTTCTGGAGGCAGTCAAAATGAGCCTTAGAATTCTTCCCTACCTTATTCCTGTGCTGAGATACAGGCTGCTCCAACCTGCTGTAAAATGCTTGATTTCGAGAGTGAGCGAAACTAATGAAAACATTGTTGGGGTAAAACCTAAAGGGAAAGACCTAGCACCAAATCCAATTTGCCATCTGATCTAACTTCTGGAGGCAGTCAAAATGAGCCTTAGAATTCTTCCCTACCTTATTCCTGTGCTGAGATACAGGCTGCTCCAACCTGCTGTAAAATGCTTGATTTCGAGAGTGAGCGAAACTAATGAAAACATTGTTGGGGTAAAATCTAAAGGGAAAGACCTAGCAC
This sequence comes from Melanerpes formicivorus, assembly GCF_026170545.1. Lineage (NCBI taxonomy): Eukaryota > Metazoa > Chordata > Aves > Piciformes > Picidae > Melanerpes > Melanerpes formicivorus. The sequence goes on along the minus strand of NW_027144698.1, from coordinate 5,398 downwards.
CAAATCCAATTTGCCATCTGATCTAACTTCTGGAGGCAGTCAAAATGATCCTTAGAATTCTTCCCTACCTTATTCCTGTGCTGAGATACAGGCTGCTCCAACCTGCTGTAAAATGCTTGATTTCGAGAGTGAGCGAAACTAATGAAAACATTGTTGGGGTAAAACCTAAAGGGAAAGACCTAGCACCAAATCCAATTTGCCATCTGATCTAACTTCTGGAGGCAGTCAAAATGAGCCTTAGAATTCTTCCCTACCTTATTCCTGTGCTGAGATACAGGCTGCTCCAACCTGCTGTAAAATGCTTGATTTCGAGAGTGAGCGAAACTAATGAAAACATTGTTGGGGTAAAACCTAAAGGGAAAGACCTAGCACCAAATCCAATTTGCCATCTGATCTAACTTCTGGAGGCAGTCAAAATGAGCCTTAGAATTCTTCCCTACCTTATTCCTGTGCTGAGATACAGGCTGCTCCAACCTGCTGTAAAATGCTTGATTTCGAGAGTGAGCGAAACTAATGAAAACATTGTTGGGGTAAAACCTAAAGGGAAAGACCTAGCACCAAATCCAATTTGCCATCTGATCTAACTTCTGGAGGCAGTCAAAATGAGCCTTAGAATTCTTCCCTACCTTATTCCTGTGCTGAGATACAGGCTGCTCCAACCTGCTGTAAAATGCTTGATTTCGAGAGTGAGCGAAACTAATGAAAACATTGTTGGGGTAAAACCTAAAGGGAAAGACCTAGCACCAAATCCAATTTGCCATCTGATCTAACTTCTGGAGGCAGTCAAAATGAGCCTTAGAATTCTTCCCTACCTTATTCCTGTGCTGAGATACAGGCTGCTTAACCTGCTGTAAAATGCTTGATTTCGAGAGTGAGCGAAACTAATGAAAACATTGTTGGGGTAAAACCTAAAGGGAAAGACCTAGCACCAAATCCAATTTGCCATCTGATCTAACTTCTGGAGGCAGTCAAAATGAGCCTTAGAATTCTTCCCTACCTTATTCCTGTGCTGAGATACAGGCTGCTCCAACCTGCTGTAAAATGCTTGATTTCGAGAGTGAGCGAAACTAATGAAAACATTGTTGGGGTAAAACCTAAAGGGAAAGACCTAGCACCAAATCCAATTTGCCATCTGATCTAACTTCTGAGGCAGTCAAAATGAGCCTTAGAATTCTTCCCTACCTTATTCCTGTGCTGAGATACAGGCTGCTCCAACCTGCTGTAAAATGCTTGATTTCGAGAGTGAGCGAAACTAATGAACACATTGTTGGGGTAAAACCTAAAGGGAAAGACCTAGCACCAAATCCAATTTGCCATCTGATCTAACTTCTGGAGGCAGTCAAAATGAGCCTTAGAATTCTTCCCTACCTTATTCCTGTGCTGAGATACAGGCTGCTCCAACCTGCTGTAAAATGCTTGATTTCGAGAGTGAGCGAAACTAATGAAAACATTGTTGGGGTAAAACCTAAAGGGAAAGACCTAGCACCAAATCCAATTTGCCATCTGATCTAACTTCTGGAGGCAGTCAAAATGAGCCTTAGAATTCTTCCCTACCTTATTCCTGTGCTGAGATACAGGCTGCTCCAACCTGCTGTAAAATGCTTGATTTCGAGAGTGAGCGAAACTAATGAAAACATTGTTGGGGTAAAACCTAAAGGGAAAGACCTAGCACCAAATCCAATTTGCCATCTGGTCTAACTTCTGGAGGCAGTAAAATTGAGCCTTAGAATTCTTCCCTACCTTATTCCTGTGCTGAGATACAGGCTGCTCCAACCTGCTGTAAAATGCTTGATTTCGAGTGTGAGCGAAACTAATGAAAACATTGTTGGGGTAAAACCTAAAGGGAAAGACCTAGCACCAAATCCAATTTGCCATCTGATCTAACTTCTGGAGGCAGTCAAAATGAGCCTTAGAATTCTTCCCTACCTTATTCCTGTGCTGAGATACAGGCTGCTCCAACCTGCTGTAAAATGCTTGATTTCGAGAGTGAGCGAAACTAATGAAAACATTGTTGGGGTAAAACCTAAAGGGAAAGACCTAGCACCAAATCCAATTTGCCATCTGATCTAATTTCTGGAGGCAGTCAAAATGAGCCTTAGAATTCTTCCCTACCTTATTCCTGTGCTGAGATACAGGCTGCTCCAACCTGCTGTAAAATGCTTGATTTCGAGAGTGAGCGAAACTAATGAAAACATTGTTGGGGTAAAACCTAAAGGGAAAGACCTAGCACCAAATCCAATTTGCCATCTGATCTAACTTATGGAGGCAGTCAAAATGAGCCTTAGAATTCTTCCCTACCTTATTCCTGTGCTGAGATACAGGCTGCTCCAACCTGCTGTAAAATGCTTGATTTCGAGAGTGAGCGAAACTAATGAAAACATTGTTGGGGTAAAACCTAAAGGGAAAGACCTAGCACCAAATCCAATTTGCCATCTGATCTAACTTCTGGAGGCAGTCAAAATGAGCATTTGAATTCTTCCCTACCTTATTCCTGTGCTGAGATACAGGCTGCTCCAACCTGCTGTAAAATGCTTGATTTCGAGAGTGAGCGAAACTAATGAAAACATTGTTGGGGTAAAACCTAAAGGGAAAGACCTAGCACCAAATCCAATTTGCCATCTGATCTAACTTCTGGAGGCAGTCAAAATGAGCCTTAGAATTCTTCCCTACCTTATTCCTGTGCTGAGATACAGGCTGCTCCAACCTGCTGTAAAATGCTTGATTTCGAGAGTGAGCGAAACTAATGAAAACATTGTTGGGGTAAAACCTAAAGGGAAAGACCTAGCACCAAATCCAATTTGCCATCTGATCTAACTTCTGGAGGCAGTCAAAATGAGCCTTAGAATTCTTCCCTACCTTATTCCTGTGCTGAGATACAGGCTGCTCCAACCTGCTGTAAAATGCTTGATTTCGAGAGTGAGCGAAACTAATGAAAACATTGTTGGGGTAAAACCTAAAGGGAAAGACCTAGCACCAAATCCAATTTGCCATCTGATCTAACTTCTGGAGGCAGTCAAAATGAGCCTTAGAATTCTTCCCTACCTTATTCCTGTGCTGAGATACAGGCTGCTCCAACCTGCTGTAAAATGCTTGATTTCGAGAGTGAGCGAAACTAATGAAAACATTGTTGGGGTAAAACCTAAAGGGAAAGACCTAGCACCAAATCCAATTTGCCATCTGATCTAACTTCTGGAGGCAGTCAAAATGAGCCTTAGAATTCTTCCCTACCTTATTCCTGTGCTGAGATACAGGCTGCTCCAACCTGCTGTAAAATGCTTGATTTCGAGAGTGAGCGAAACTAATGAAAACATTGTTGGGGTAAAACCTAAAGGGAAAGACCTAGCACCAAATCCAATTTGCCATCTGATCTAACTTCTGGAGGCAGTCAAAATGAGCCTTAGAATTCTTCCCTACCTTATTCCTGTGCTGAGATACAGGCTGCTCCAACCTGCTGTAAAATGCTTGATTTCGAGAGTGAGCGAAACTAATGAACACATTGTTGGGGTAAAACCTAAAGGGAAAGACCTAGCACCAAATCCAATTTGCCATCTGATCTAACTTCTGGAGGCAGTCAAAATGAGCCTTAGAATTCTTCCCTACCTTATTCCTGTGCTGAGATACAGGCTGCTCCAACCTGCTGTAAAATGCTTGATTTCGAGAGTGAGCGAAACTAATGAAAACATTGTTGGGGTAAAACCTAAAGGGAAAGACCTAGCACCAAATCCAATTTGCCATCTGATCTAACTTCTGGAGGCAGTCAAAATGAGCCTTAGAATTCTTCCCTACCTTATTCCTGTGCTGAGATACAGGCTGCTCCAACCTGCTGTAAAATGCTTGATTTCGAGAGTGAGCGAAACTAATGAAAACATTGTTGGGGTAAAACCTAAAGGGAAAGACCTAGCACCAAATCCAATTTGCCATCTGGTCTAACTTCTGGAGGCAGTAAAATTGAGCCTTAGAATTCTTCCCTACCTTATTCTGTGCTGAGATACAGGCTGCTCCAACCTGCTGTAAAATGCTTGATTTCGAGTGTGAGCGAAACTAATGAAAACATTGTTGGGGTAAAACCTAAAGGGAAAGACCTAGCACCAAATCCAATTTGCCATCTGATCTAACTTCTGGAGGCAGTCAAAATGAGCCTTAGAATTCTTCCCTACCTTATTCCTGTGCTGAGATACAGGCTGCTCCAACCTGCTGTAAAATGCTTGATTTCGAGAGTGAGCGAAACTAATGAAAACATTGTTGGGGTAAAACCTAAAGGGAAAGACCTAGCACCAAATCCAATTTGCCATCTGATCTAATTTCTGGAGGCAGTCAAAATGAGCCTTAGAATTCTTCCCTACCTTATTCCTGTGCTGAGATACAGGCTGCTCCAACCTGCTGTAAAATGCTTGATTTCGAGAGTGAGCGAAACTAATGAAAACATTGTTGGGGTAAAACCTAAAGGGAAAGACCTAGCACCAAATCCAATTTGCCATCTGATCTAACTTATGGAGGCAGTCAAAATGAGCCTTAGAATTCTTCCCTACCTTATTCCTGTGCTGAGATACAGGCTGCTCCAACCTGCTGTAAAATGCTTGATTTCGAGAGTGAGCGAAACTAATGAAAACATTGTTGGGGTAAAACCTAAAGGGAAAGACCTAGCACCAAATCCAATTTGCCATCTGATCTAACTTCTGGAGGCAGTCAAAATGAGCATTTGAATTCTTCCCTACCTTATTCCTGTGCTGAGATACAGGCTGCTCCAACCTGCTGTAAAATGCTTGATTTCGAGAGTGAGCGAAACTAATGAAAACATTGTTGGGGTAAAACCTAAAGGGAAAGACCTAGCACCAAATCCAATTTGCCATCTGATCTAACTTCTGGAGGCAGTCAAAATGAGCCTTAGAATTCTTCCCTACCTTATTCCTGTGCTGAGATACAGGCTGCTCCAACCTGCTGTAAAATGCTTGATTTCGAGAGTGAGCGAAACTAATGAAAACATTGTTGGGGTAAAACCTAAAGGGAAAGACCTAGCACCAAATCCAATTTGCCATCTGATCTAACTTCTGGAGGCAGTCAAAATGAGCCTTAGAATTCTTCCCTACCTTATTCCTGTGCTGAGATACAGGCTGCTCCAACCTGCTGTAAAATGCTTGATTTCGAGAGTGAGCGAAACTAATGAAAACATTGTTGGGGTAAAACCTAAAGGGAAAGACCTAGCACCAAATCCAATTTGCCATCTGATCTAACTTCTGGAGGCAGTCAAAATGAGCCTTAGAATTCTTCCCTACCTTATTCCTGTGCTGAGATACAGGGCTGCTCCAACCTGCTGTAAAATGCTTGATTTCGAGAGTGAGCGAAACTAATGAAAACATTGTTGGGTAAAACCTAAAGGGAAAGACCTAGCACCAAATCC
>NW_027144697.1:0-33750 GCF_026170545.1 Melanerpes formicivorus | reverse complement strand
ATAACTTCTGGAGGCAGTCAAAATGATCCTTAGAATTCTTCCCTACCTTATTCCTGTGCTGAGATACAGGCTGCTCCAACCTGCTGTAAAATGCTTGATTTCGAGAGTGAGCGAAACTAATGAAAACATTGTTGGGGTAAAACCTAAAGGGAAAGGCCTAGCACCAAATTGCATTGGCCATCTGATCTAACTTCTGGAGGCAGTCAAAATGAGTATTTGAATTCTTCCCTACCTTATTCCTGTGCTGAGATACAGGCTGCTCCAACCTGCTGTAAAATGCTTGATTTCGAGAGTGAGCGAAACTAATGAAAACATTGTTGGGGTAAAACCTAAAGGGAAAGACCTAGCACCAAATCCAATTTGCCATCTGATCTAACTTCTGGAGGCAGTCAAAATGATCCTTAGAATTCTTCCCTACCTTATTCCTGTGCTGAGATACAGGCTGCTCCAACCTGCTGTAAAATGCTTGATTTCGAGAGTGAGCGAAACTAATGAAAACATTGTTGGGGTAAAACCTAAAGGGAAAGACCTAGCACCAAATCCAATTTGCCATCTGATCTAACTTCTGGAGGCAGTCAAAATGATCCTTAGAATTCTTCCCTACCTTATTCCTGTGCTGAGATACAGGCTGCTCCAACCTGCTGTAAAATGCTTGATTTCGAGAGTGAGCGAAACTAATGAAAACATTGTTGGGGTAAAACCTAAAGGGAAAGACCTAGCACCAAATCCAATTTGCCATCTGATCTAACTTCTGGAGGCAGTCAAAATGATCCTTAGAATTCTTCCCTACCTTATTCCTGTGCTGAGATACAGGCTGCTCCAACCTGCTGTAAAATGCTTGATTTTGAGAGTGAGCGAAACTAATGAAAACATTGTTGGGGTAAAACCTAAAGGGAAAGACCTAGCACCAAATTCCATTGGCCATCTGATCTAACTTCTGGAGGCAGTCAAAATGATCCTTAGAATTCTTCCCTACCTTATTCCTGTGCTGAGATACAGGCTGCTCCAACCTGCTGTAAAATGCTTGATTTCGAGAGTGAGCGAAACTAATGAAAACATTGTTGGGGTAAAACCTAAAGGGAAAGACCTAGCACCAAATCCAATTTGCCATCTGATCTAACTTCTGGAGGCAGTCAAAATGATCCTTAGAATTCTTCCCTACCTTATTCCTGTGCTGAGATACAGGCTGCTCCAACCTGCTGTAAAATGCTTGATTGCGAGAGTGAGCGAAACTAATGAAAACATTGTTGGGGTAAAACCTAAAGGGAAAGACCTAGCACCAAATCCAATTTGCCATCTGATCTAACTTCTGGAGGCAGTCAAAATGATCCTTAGAATTCTTCCCTACCTTATTCCTGTGCTGAGATACAGGCTGCTCCAACCTGCTGTAAAATGCTTGATTGCGAGAGTGAGCGAAACTAATGAAAACATTGTTGGGGTAAAACCTAAAGGGAAAGACCTAGCACCAAATCCAATTTGCCATCTGATCTAACTTCTGGAGGCAGTCAAAATGATCCTTAGAAGTCTTCCCTACCTTATTCCTGTGCTGAGATACAGGCTGCTCCAACCTGCTGTAAAATGCTTGATTTCGAGAGTGAGCGAAACTAATGAAAACATTGTTGGGGTAAAACCTAAAGGGAAAGGCCTAGCACCAAATTGCATTGGCCATCTGATCTAACTTCTGGAGGCAGTCAAAATGAGTATTTGAATTCTTCCCTACCTTATTCCTGTGCTGAGATACAGGCTGCTCCAACCTGCTGTAAAATGCTTGATTTCGAGAGTGAGCGAAACTAATGAAAACATTGTTGGGGTAAAACCTAAAGGGAAAGGCCTAGCACCAAATTGCATTGGCCATCTGATCTAACTTCTGGAGGCAGTCAAAATGAGTATTTGAATTCTTCCCTACCTTATTCCTGTGCTGAGATACAGGCTGCTCCAACCTGCTGTAAAATGCTTGATTTCGAGAGTGAGCGAAACTAATGAAAACATTGTTGGGGTAAAACCTAAAGGGAAAGGCCTAGCACCAAATTGCATTGGCCATCTGATCTAACTTCTGGAGGCAGTCAAAATGAGTATTTGAATTCTTCCCTACCTTATTCCTGTGCTGAGATACAGGCTGCTCCAACCTGCTGTAAAATGCTTGATTTTGAGAGTGAGCGAAACTAATGAAAACATTGTTGGGGTAAAACCTAAAGGGAAAGACCTAGCACCAAATCCAATTTGCCATCTGATCTAACTTCTGGAGGCAGTCAAAATGATCCTTAGAATTCTTCCCTACCTTATTCCTGTGCTGAGATACAGGCTGCTCCAACCTGCTGTAAAATGCTTGATTTCGAGAGTGAGCGAAACTAATGAAAACATTGTTGGGGTAAAACCTAAAGGGAAAGACCTAGCACCAAATCCAATTTGCCATCTGATCTAACTTCTGGAGGCAGTCAAAATGATCCTTAGAATTCTTCCCTACCTTATTCCTGTGCTGAGATACAGGCTGCTCCAACCTGCTGTAAAATGCTTGATTTCGAGAGTGAGCGAAACTAATGAAAACATTGTTGGGGTAAAACCTAAAGGGAAAGACCTAGCACCAAATTCCATTGGCCATCTGATCTAACTTCTGGAGGCAGTCAAAATGAGTATTTGAATTCTTCCCTACCTTACTCCTGTGCTGAGATACAGGCTGCTCCAACCTGCTGTAAAATGCTTGATTTCGAGAGTGAGCGAAACTAATGAAAACATTGTTGGGGTAAAACCTAAAGGGAAAGACCTAGCACCAAATTCCATTGGCCATCTGATCTAACTTCTGGAGGCAGTCAAAATGATCCTTAGAATTCTTCCCTACCTTATTCCTGTGCTGAGATACAGGCTGCTCCAACCTGCTGTAAAATGCTTGATTTCGAGAGTGAGCGAAACTAATGAAAACATTGTTGGGGTAAAACCTAAAGGGAAAGACCTAGCACCAAATCCAAGTTGCCATCTGATCTAACTTCTGGAGGCAGTCAAAATGATCCTTAGAATTCTTCCCTACCTTATTCCTGTGCTGAGATACAGGCTGCTCCAACCTGCTGTAAAATGCTTGATTTCGAGAGTGAGCGAAACTAATGAAAACATTGTTGGGGTAAAACCTAAAGGGAAAGACCTAGCACCAAATTCCATTGGCCATCTGATCTAACTTCTGGAGGCAGTCAAAATGAGTATTTGAATTCTTCCCTACCTTATTCCTGTGCTGAGATACAGGCTGCTCCAACCTGCTGTAAAATGCTTGATTTCGAGAGTGAGCGAAACTAATGAAAACATTGTTGGGGTAAAACCTAAAGGGAAAGACCTAGCACCAAATCCAATTTGCCATCTGATCTAACTTCTGGAGGCAGTCAAAATGATCCTTAGAATTCTTCCCTACCTTATTCCTGTGCTGAGATACAGGCTGCTCCAACCTGCTGTAAAATGCTTGATTTCGAGAGTGAGCGAAACTAATGAAAACATTGTTGGGGTAAAACCTAAAGGGAAAGACCTAGCACCAAATCCAATTTGCCATCTGATCTAACTTCTGGAGGCAGTCAAAATGATCCTTAGAATTCTTCCCTACCTTATTCCTGTGCTGAGATACAGGCTGCTCCAACCTGCTGTAAAATGCTTGATTTCGAGAGTGAGCGAAACTAATGAAAACATTGTTGGGGTAAAACCTAAAGGGAAAGACCTAGCACCAAATCCAATTTGCCATCTGATCTAACTTCTGGAGGCAGTCAAAATGATCCTTAGAATTCTTCCCTACCTTATTCCTGTGCTGAGATACAGGCTGCTCCAACCTGCTGTAAAATGCTTGATTTCGAGAGTGAGCGAAACTAATGAAAACATTGTTGGGGTAAAACCTAAAGGGAAAGGCCTAGCACCAAATTGCATTGGCCATCTGATCTAACTTCTGGAGGCAGTCAAAATGAGTATTTGAATTCTTCCCTACCTTATTCCTGTGCTGAGATACAGGCTGCTCCAACCTGCTGTAAAATGCTTGATTTCGAGAGTGAGCGAAACTAATGAAAACATTGTTGGGGTAAAACCTAAAGGGAAAGGCCTAGCACCAATTTGCATTGGCCATCTGATCTAACTTCTGGAGGCAGTCAAAATGAGTATTTGAATTCTTCCCTACCTTATTCCTGTGCTGAGATACAGGCTGCTCCAACCTGCTGTAAAATGCTTGATTTTGAGAGTGAGCGAAACTAATGAAAACATTGTTGGGGTAAAACCTAAAGGGAAAGACCTAGCACCAAATTCCATTGGCCATCTGATCTAACTTCTGGAGGCAGTCAAAATGATCCTTAGAATTCTTCCCTACCTTATTCCTGTGCTGAGATACAGGCTGCTCCAACCTGCTGTAAAATGCTTGATTTCGAGAGTGAGCGAAACTAATGAAAACATTGTTGGGGTAAAACCTAAAGGGAAAGACCTAGCACCAAATCCAATTTGCCATCTGATCTAACTTCTGGAGGCAGTCAAAATGATCCTTAGAATTCTTCCCTACCTTATTCCTGTGCTGAGATACAGGCTGCTCCAACCTGCTGTAAAATGCTTGATTTCGAGAGTGAGCGAAACTAATGAAAACATTGTTGGGGCAAAACCTAAAGGGAAAGACCTAGCACCAAATCCAATTTGCCATCTGATCTAACTTCTGGAGGCAGTCAAAATGATCCTTAGAATTCTTCCCTACCTTATTCCTGTGCTGAGATACAGGCTGCTCCAACCTGCTGTAAAATGCTTGATTTCGAGAGTGAGCGAAACTAATGAAAACATTGTTGGGGTAAAACCTAAAGGGAAAGACCTAGCACCAAATCCAATTTGCCATCTGATCTAACTTCTGGAGGCAGTCAAAATGAGTATTTGAATTCTTCCCTACCTTATTCCTGTGCTGAGATACAGGCTGCTCCAACCTGCTGTAAAATGCTTGATTTCGAGAGTGAGCGAAACTAATGAAAACATTGTTGGGGTAAAACCTAAAGGGAAAGGCCTAGCACCAAATTGCATTGGCCATCTGATCTAACTTCTGGAGGCAGTCAAAATGATCCTTAGAATTCTTCCCTACCTTATTCCTGTGCTGAGATACAGGCTGCTCCAACCTGCTGTAAAATGCTTGATTTCGAGAGTGAGCGAAACTAATGAAAACATTGTTGGGGTAAAACCTAAAGGGAAAGGCCTAGCACCAAATTGCATTGGCCATCTGATCTAACTTCTGGAGGCAGTCAAAATGAGTATTTGAATTCTTCCCTACCTTATTCCTGTGCTGAGATACAGGCTGCTCCAACCTGCTGTAAAATGCTTGATTTCGAGAGTGAGCGAAACTAATGAAAACATTGTTGGGGTAAAACCTAAAGGGAAAGACCTAGCACCAAATCCAATTTGCCATCTGATCTAACTTCTGGAGGCAGTCAAAATGATCCTTAGAATTCTTCCCTACCTTATTCCTGTGCTGAGATACAGGCTGCTCCAACCTGCTGTAAAATGCTTGATTTCGAGAGTGAGCGAAACTAATGAAAACATTGTTGGGGTAAAACCTAAAGGGAAAGACCTAGCACCAAATCCAATTTGCCATCTGATCTAACTTCTGGAGGCAGTCAAAATGATCCTTAGAATTCTTCCCTACCTTATTCCTGTGCTGAGATACAGGCTGCTCCAACCTGCTGTAAAATGCTTGATTTCGAGAGTGAGCGAAACTAATGAAAACATTGTTGGGGTAAAACCTAAAGGGAAAGACCTAGCACCAAATCCAATTTGCCATCTGATCTAACTTCTGGAGGCAGTCAAAATGATCCTTAGAATTCTTCCCTACCTTATTCCTGTGCTGAGATACAGGCTGCTCCAACCTGCTGTAAAATGCTTGATTTCGAGAGTGAGCGAAACTAATGAAAACATTGTTGGGGTAAAACCTAAAGGGAAAGACCTAGCACCAAATCCAATTTGCCATCTGATCTAACTTCTGGAGGCAGTCAAAATGATCCTTAGAATTCTTCCCTACCTTATTCCTGTGCTGAGATACAGGCTGCTCCAACCTGCTGTAAAATGCTTGATTTCGAGAGTGAGCGAAACTAATGAAAACATTGTTGGGGTAAAACCTAAAGGGAAAGACCTAGCACCAAATCCAATTTGCCATCTGATCTAACTTCTGGAGGCAGTCAAAATGAGTATTTGAATTCTTCCCTACCTTATTCCTGTGCTGAGATACAGGCTGCTCCAACCTGCTGTAAAATGCTTGATTTTGAGAGTGAGCGAAACTAATGAAAACATTGTTGGGGTAAAACCTAAAGGGAAAGACCTAGCACCAAATCCAATTTGCCATCTGATCTAACTTCTGGAGGCAGTCAAAATGATCCTTAGAATTCTTCCCTACCTTATTCCTGTGCTGAGATACAGGCTGCTCCAACCTGCTGTAAAATGCTTGATTTCGAGAGTGAGCGAAACTAATGAAAACATTGTTGGGGTAAAACCTAAAGGGAAAGACCTAGCACCAAATCCAATTTGCCATGTGATCTAACTTCTGGAGGCAGTCAAAATGATCCTTAGAATTCTTCCCTACCTTATTCCTGTGCTGAGATACAGGCTGCTCCAACCTGCTGTAAAATGCTTGATTTCGAGAGTGAGCGAAACTAATGAAAACATTGTTGGGGTAAAACCTAAAGGGAAAGACCTAGCACCAAATCCAATTTGCCATCTGATCTAACTTCTGGAGGCAGTCAAAATGATCCTTAGAATTCTTCCCTACCTTATTCCTGTGCTGAGATACAGGCTGCTCCAACCTGCTGTAAAATGCTTGATTTCGAGAGTGAGCGAAACTAATGAAAACATTGTTGGGGTAAAACCTAAAGGGAAAGACCTAGCACCAAATCCAATTTGCCATCTGATCTAACTTCTGGAGGCAGTCAAAATGAGTATTTGAATTCTTCCCTACCTTATTCCTGTGCTGAGATACAGGCTGCTCCAACCTGCTGTAAAATGCTTGATTTCGAGAGTGAGCGAAACTAATGAAAACATTGTTGGGGTAAAACCTAAAGGGAAAGACCTAGCACCAAATCCAATTTGCCATCTGATCTAACTTCTGGAGGCAGTCAAAATGATCCTTAGAATTCTTCCCTACCTTATTCCTGTGCTGAGATACAGGCTGCTCCAACCTGCTGTAAAATGCTTGATTTCGAGAGTGAGCGAAACTAATGAAAACATTGTTGGGGTAAAACCTAAAGGGAAAGACCTAGCACCAAATCCAATTTGCCATCTGATCTAACTTCTGGAGGCAGTCAAAATGATCCTTAGAATTCTTCCCTACCTTATTCCTGTGCTGAGATACAGGCTGCTCCAACCTGCTGTAAAATGCTTGATTTCGAGAGTGAGCGAAACTAATGAAAACATTGTTGGGGTAAAACCTAAAGGGAAAGACCTAGCACCAAATCCAATTTGCCATCTGATCTAACTTCTGGAGGCAGTCAAAATGATCCTTAGAATTCTTCCCTACCTTATTCCTGTGCTGAGATACAGGCTGCTCCAACCTGCTGTAAAATGCTTGATTTCGAGAGTGAGCGAAACTAATGAAAACATTGTTGGGGTAAAACCTAAAGGGAAAGGCCTAGCACCAAATTGCATTGGCCATCTGATCTAACTTCTGGAGGCAGTCAAAATGAGTATTTGAATTCTTCCCTACCTTATTCCTGTGCTGAGATACAGGCTGCTCCAACCTGCTGTAAAATGCTTGATTTCGAGAGTGAGCGAAACTAATGAAAACATTGTTGGGGTAAAACCTAAAGGGAAAGGCCTAGCACCAAATTGCATTGGCCATCTGATCTAACTTCTGGAGGCAGTCAAAATGAGTATTTGAATTCTTCCCTACCTTATTCCTGTGCTGAGATACAGGCTGCTCCAACCTGCTGTAAAATGCTTGATTTTGAGAGTGAGCGAAACTAATGAAAACATTGTTGGGGTAAAACCTAAAGGGAAAGACCTAGCACCAAATCCAATTTGCCATCTGATCTAACTTCTGGAGGCAGTCAAAATGATCCTTAGAATTCTTCCCTACCTTATTCCTGTGCTGAGATACAGGCTGCTCCAACCTGCTGTAAAATGCTTGATTTCGAGAGTGAGCGAAACTAATGAAAACATTGTTGGGGTAAAACCTAAAGGGAAAGACCTAGCACCAAATCCAATTTGCCATCTGATCTAACTTCTGGAGGCAGTCAAAATGATCCTTAGAATTCTTCCCTACCTTATTCCTGTGCTGAGATACAGGCTGCTCCAACCTGCTGTAAAATGCTTGATTTCGAGAGTGAGCGAAACTAATGAAAACATTGTTGGGGTAAAACCTAAAGGGAAAGACCTAGCACCAAATCCAATTTGCCATCTGATCTAACTTCTGGAGGCAGTCAAAATGAGTATTTGAATTCTTCCCTACCTTATTCCTGTGCTGAGATACAGGCTGCTCCAACCTGCTGTAAAATGCTTGATTTCGAGAGTGAGCGAAACTAATGAAAACATTGTTGGGGTAAAACCTAAAGGGAAAGGCCTAGCACCAAATTGCATTGGCCATCTGATCTAACTTCTGGAGGCAGTCAAAATGATCCTTAGAATTCTTCCCTACCTTATTCCTGTGCTGAGATACAGGCTGCTCCAACCTGCTGTAAAATGCTTGATTTCGAGAGTGAGCGAAACTAATGAAAACATTGTTGGGGTAAAACCTAAAGGGAAAGGCCTAGCACCAAATTGCATTGGCCATCTGATCTAACTTCTGGAGGCAGTCAAAATGAGTATTTGAATTCTTCCCTACCTTATTCCTGTGCTGAGATACAGGCTGCTCCAACCTGCTGTAAAATGCTTGATTTCGAGAGTGAGCGAAACTAATGAAAACATTGTTGGGGTAAAACCTAAAGGGAAAGACCTAGCACCAAATCCAATTTGCCATCTGATCTAACTTCTGGAGGCAGTCAAAATGATCCTTAGAATTCTTCCCTACCTTATTCCTGTGCTGAGATACAGGCTGCTCCAACCTGCTGTAAAATGCTTGATTTCGAGAGTGAGCGAAACTAATGAAAACATTGTTGGGGTAAAACCTAAAGGGAAAGACCTAGCACCAAATCCAATTTGCCATCTGATCTAACTTCTGGAGGCAGTCAAAATGATCCTTAGAATTCTTCCCTACCTTATTCCTGTGCTGAGATACAGGCTGCTCCAACCTGCTGTAAAATGCTTGATTTCGAGAGTGAGCGAAACTAATGAAAACATTGTTGGGGTAAAACCTAAAGGGAAAGACCTAGCACCAAATCCAATTTGCCATCTGATCTAACTTCTGGAGGCAGTCAAAATGATCCTTAGAATTCTTCCCTACCTTATTCCTGTGCTGAGATACAGGCTGCTCCAACCTGCTGTAAAATGCTTGATTTCGAGAGTGAGCGAAACTAATGAAAACATTGTTGGGGTAAAACCTAAAGGGAAAGACCTAGCACCAAATCCAATTTGCCATCTCATCTAACTTCTGGAGGCAGTCAAAATGATCCTTAGAATTCTTCCCTACCTTATTCCTGTGCTGAGATACAGGCTGCTCCAACCTGCTGTAAAATGCTTGATTTCGAGAGTGAGCGAAACTAATGAAAACATTGTTGGGGTAAAACCTAAAGGGAAAGACCTAGCACCAAATCCAATTTGCCATCTGATCTAACTTCTGGAGGCAGTCAAAATGAGTATTTGAATTCTTCCCTACCTTATTCCTGTGCTGAGATACAGGCTGCTCCAACCTGCTGTAAAATGCTTGATTTCGAGAGTGAGCGAAACTAATGAAAACATTGTTGGGGTAAAACCTAAAGGGAAAGACCTAGCACCAAATCCAATTTGCCATCTGATCTAACTTCTGGAGGCAGTCAAAATGAGCCTTAGAATTCTTCCCTACCTTATTCCTGTGCTGAGATACAGGCTGCTCCAACCTGCTGTAAAATGCTTGATTTCGAGAGTGAGCGAAACTAATGAAAACATTGTTGGGGTAAAACCTAAAGGGAAAGACCTAGCACCAAATCCAATTTGCCATGTGATCTAACTTCTGGAGGCAGTCAAAATGATCCTTAGAATTCTTCCCTACCTTATTCCTGTGCTGAGATACAGGCTGCTCCAACCTGCTGTAAAATGCTTGATTTCGAGAGTGAGCGAAACTAATGAAAACATTTTTCGGGTAAAACCTAAAGGGAAAGACCTAGCACCAAATCCAATTTGCCATCTGATCTAACTTCTGGAGGCAGTCAAAATGATCCTTAGAATTCTTCCCTACCTTATTCCTGTGCTGAGATACAGGCTGCTCCAACCTGCTGTAAAATGCTTGATTTCGAGAGTGAGCGAAACTAATGAAAACATTGTTGGGGTAAAACCTAAAGGGAAAGACCTAGCACCAAATCCAATTTGCCATCTGATCTAACTTCTGGAGGCAGTCAAAATGATCCTTAGAATTCTTCCCTACCTTATTCCTGTGCTGAGATACAGGCTGCTCCAACCTGCTGTAAAATGCTTGATTTCGAGAGTGAGCGAAACTAATGAAAACATTGTTGGGGTAAAACCTAAAGGGAAAGACCTAGCACCAAATCCAATTTGCCATCTGATCTAACTTCTGGAGGCAGTCAAAATGATCCTTAGAATTCTTCCCTACCTTATTCCTGTGCTGAGATACAGGCTGCTCCAACCTGCTGTAAAATGCTTGATTTCGAGAGTGAGCGAAACTAATGAAAACATTGTTGGGGTAAAACCTAAAGGGAAAGGCCTAGCACCAAATTGCATTGGCCATCTGATCTAACTTCTGGAGGCAGTCAAAATGAGTATTTGAATTCTTCCCTACCTTATTCCTGTGCTGAGATACAGGCTGCTCCAACCTGCTGTAAAATGCTTGATTTCGAGAGTGAGCGAAACTAATGAAAACATTGTTGGGGTAAAACCTAAAGGGAAAGGCCTAGCACCAAATTGCATTGGCCATCTGATCTAACTTCTGGAGGCAGTCAAAATGAGTATTTGAATTCTTCCCTACCTTATTCCTGTGCTGAGATACAGGCTGCTCCAACCTGCTGTAAAATGCTTGATTTTGAGAGTGAGCGAAACTAATGAAAACAT
This sequence comes from Melanerpes formicivorus, assembly GCF_026170545.1. Lineage (NCBI taxonomy): Eukaryota > Metazoa > Chordata > Aves > Piciformes > Picidae > Melanerpes > Melanerpes formicivorus. Next base: position 22,647 of record NW_027144697.1, on the reverse strand, counting down.
TGTTGGGGTAAAACCTAAAGGGAAAGACCTAGTACCAAATCCAATTTGCCATCTGATCTAACTTCTGGAGGCAGTCAAAATGATCCTTAGAATTCTTCCCTACCTTATTCCTGTGCTGAGATACAGGCTGCTCCAACCTGCTGTAAAATGCTTGATTTCGAGAGTGAGCGAAACTAATGAAAACATTGTTGGGGTAAAACCTAAAGGGAAAGACCTAGCACCAAATCCAATTTGCCATCTGATCTAACTTCTGGAGGCAGTCAAAATGATCCTTAGAATTCTTCCCTACCTTATTCCTGTGCTGAGATACAGGCTGCTCCAACCTGCTGTAAAATGCTTGATTTCGAGAGTGAGCGAAACTAATGAAAACATTGTTGGGGTAAAACCTAAAGGGAAAGACCTAGCACCAAATCCAATTTGCCATCTGATCTAACTTCTGGAGGCAGTCAAAATGAGTATTTGAATTCTTCCCTACCTTATTCCTGTGCTGAGATACAGGCTGCTCCAACCTGCTGTAAAATGCTTGATTTCGAGAGTGAGCGAAACTAATGAAAACATTGTTGGGGTAAAACCTAAAGGGAAAGGCCTAGCACCAAATTGCATTGGCCATCTGATCTAACTTCTGGAGGCAGTCAAAATGATCCTTAGAATTCTTCCCTACCTTATTCCTGTGCTGAGATACAGGCTGCTCCAACCTGCTGTAAAATGCTTGATTTCGAGAGTGAGCGAAACTAATGAAAACATTGTTGGGGTAAAACCTAAAGGGAAAGGCCTAGCACCAAATTGCATTGGCCATCTGATCTAACTTCTGGAGGCAGTCAAAATGAGTATTTGAATTCTTCCCTACCTTATTCCTGTGCTGAGATACAGGCTGCTCCAACCTGCTGTAAAATGCTTGATTTCGAGAGTGAGCGAAACTAATGAAAACATTGTTGGGGTAAAACCTAAAGGGAAAGACCTAGCACCAAATCCAATTTGCCATCTGATCTAACTTCTGGAGGCAGTCAAAATGATCCTTAGAATTCTTCCCTACCTTATTCCTGTGCTGAGATACAGGCTGCTCCAACCTGCTGTAAAATGCTTGATTTCGAGAGTGAGCGAAACTAATGAAAACATTGTTGGGGTAAAACCTAAAGGGAAAGACCTAGCACCAAATCCAATTTGCCATCTGATCTAACTTCTGGAGGCAGTCAAAATGATCCTTAGAATTCTTCCCTACCTTATTCCTGTGCTGAGATACAGGCTGCTCCAACCTGCTGTAAAATGCTTGATTTCGAGAGTGAGCGAAACTAATGAAAACATTGTTGGGGTAAAACCTAAAGGGAAAGACCTAGCACCAAATCCAATTTGCCATCTGATCTAACTTCTGGAGGCAGTCAAAATGATCCTTAGAATTCTTCCCTACCTTATTCCTGTGCTGAGATACAGGCTGCTCCAACCTGCTGTAAAATGCTTGATTTCGAGAGTGAGCGAAACTAATGAAAACATTGTTGGGGTAAAACCTAAAGGGAAAGACCTAGCACCAAATCCAATTTGCCATCTGATCTAACTTCTGGAGGCAGTCAAAATGATCCTTAGAATTCTTCCCTACCTTATTCCTGTGCTGAGATACAGGCTGCTCCAACCTGCTGTAAAATGCTTGATTTCGAGAGTGAGCGAAACTAATGAAAACATTGTTGGGGTAAAACCTAAAGGGAAAGACCTAGCACCAAATCCAATTTGCCATCTGATCTAACTTCTGGAGGCAGTCAAAATGAGTATTTGAATTCTTCCCTCCCTTATTCCTGTGCTGAGATACAGGCTGCTCCAACCTGCTGTAAAATGCTTGATTTCGAGAGTGAGCGAAACTAATGAAAACATTGTTGGGGTAAAACCTAAAGGGAAAGACCTAGCACCAAATCCAATTTGCCATCTGATCTAACTTCTGGAGGCAGTCAAAATGATCCTTAGAATTCTTCCCTACCTTATTCCTGTGCTGAGATACAGGCTGCTCCAACCTGCTGTAAAATGCTTGATTTCGAGAGTGAGCGAAACTAATGAAAACATTGTTGGGGTAAAACCTAAAGGGAAAGACCTAGCACCAAATCCAATTTGCCATCTGATCTAACTTCTGGAGGCAGTCAAAATGATCCTTAGAATTCTTCCCTACCTTATTCCTGTGCTGAGATACAGGCTGCTCCAACCTGCTGTAAAATGCTTGATTTCGAGAGTGAGCGAAACTAATGAAAACATTTTTGGGGTAAAACCTAAAGGGAAAGACCTAGCACCAAATCCAATTTGCCATCTGATCTAACTTCTGGAGGCAGTCAAAATGATCCTTAGAATTCTTCCCTACCTTATTCCTGTGCTGAGATACAGGCTGCTCCAACCTGCTGTAAAATGCTTGATTTCGAGAGTGAGCGAAACTAATGAAAACATTGTTGGGGTAAAACCTAAAGGGAAAGACCTAGCACCAAATCCAATTTGCCATCTGATCTAACTTCTGGAGGCAGTCAAAATGATCCTTAGAATTCTTCCCTACCTTATTCCTGTGCTGAGATACAGGCTGCTCCAACCTGCTGTAAAATGCTTGATTTCGAGAGTGAGCGAAACTAATGAAAACATTGTTGGGGTAAAACCTAAAGGGAAAGGCCTAGCACCAAATTGCATTGGCCATCTGATCTAACTTCTGGAGGCAGTCAAAATGAGTATTTGAATTCTTCCCTACCTTATTCCTGTGCTGAGATACAGGCTGCTCCAACCTGCTGTAAAATGCTTGATTTCGAGAGTGAGCGAAACTAATGAAAACATTGTTGGGGTAAAACCTAAAGGGAAAGACCTAGCACCAAATTGCATTGGCCATCTGATCTAACTTCTGGAGGCAGTCAAAATGAGTATTTGAATTCTTCCCTACCTTATTCCTGTGCTGAGATACAGGCTGCTCCAACCTGCTGTAAAATGCTTGATTTTGAGAGTGAGCGAAACTAATGAAAACATTGTTGGGGTAAAACCTAAAGGGAAAGACCTAGCACCAAATCCAATTTGCCATCTGATCTAACTTCTGGAGGCAGTCAAAATGATCCTTAGAATTCTTCCCTACCTTATTCCTGTGCTGAGATACAGGCTGCTCCAACCTGCTGTAAAATGCTTGATTTCGAGAGTGAGCGAAACTAATGAAAACATTGTTGGGGTAAAACCTAAAGGGAAAGACCTAGCACCAAATCCAATTTGCCATCTGATCTAACTTCTGGAGGCAGTCAAAATGATCCTTAGAATTCTTCCCTACCTTATTCCTGTGCTGAGATACAGGCTGCTCCAACCTGCTGTAAAATGCTTGATTTCGAGAGTGAGCGAAACTAATGAAAACATTGTTGGGGTAAAACCTAAAGGGAAAGACCTAGCACCAAATTCCATTGGCCATCTGATCTAACTTCTGGAGGCAGTCAAAATGAGTATTTGAATTCTTCCCTACCTTATTCCTGTGCTGAGATACAGGCTGCTCCAACCTGCTGTAAAATGCTTGATTTCGAGAGTGAGCGAAACTAATGAAAACATTGTTGGGGTAAAACCTAAAGGGAAAGACCTAGCACCAAATCCAATTTGCCATCTGATCTAACTTCTGGAGGCAGTCAAAATGATCCTTAGAATTCTTCCCTACCTTATTCCTGTGCTGAGATACAGGCTGCTCCAACCTGCTGTAAAATGCTTGATTTCGAGAGTGAGCGAAACTAATGAAAACATTGTTGGGGTAAAACCTAAAGGGAAAGACCTAGCACCAAATCCAATTTGCCATCTGATCTAACTTCTGGAGGCAGTCAAAATGATCCTTAGAATTCTTCCCTACCTTATTCCTGTGCTGAGATACAGGCTGCTCCAACCTGCTGTAAAATGCTTGATTTCGAGAGTGAGCGAAACTAATGAAAACATTGTTGGGGTAAAACCTAAAGGGAAAGACCTAGCACCAAATCCAATTTGCCATCTGATCTAACTTCTGGAGGCAGTCAAAATGATCCTTAGAATTCTTCCCTACCTTATTCCTGTGCTGAGATACAGGCTGCTCCAACCTGCTGTAAAATGCTTGATTTCGAGAGTGAGCGAAACTAATGAAAACATTGTTGGGGTAAAACCTAAAGGGAAAGACCTAGCACCAAATCCAATTTGCCATCTGATCTAACTTCTGGAGGCAGTCAAAATGATCCTTAGAATTCTTCCCTACCTTATTCCTGTGCTGAGATACAGGCTGCTCCAACCTGCTGTAAAATGCTTGATTTCGAGAGTGAGCGAAACTAATGAAAACATTGTTGGGGTAAAACCTAAAGGGAAAGACCTAGCACCAAATCCAATTTGCCATCTGATCTAACTTCTGGAGGCAGTCAAAATGATCCTTAGAATTCTTCCCTACCTTATTCCTGTGCTGAGATACAGGCTGCTCCAACCTGCTGTAAAATGCTTGATTTCGAGAGTGAGCGAAACTAATGAAAACATTGTTGGGGTAAAACCTAAAGGGAAAGACCTAGCACCAAATCCAATTTGCCATCTGATCTAACTTCTGGAGGCAGTCAAAATGAGTATTTGAATTCTTCCCTACCTTATACCTGTGCTGAGATACAGGCTGCTCCAACCTGCTGTAAAATGCTTGATTTCGAGAGTGAGCGAAACTAATGAAAACATTGTTGGGGTAAAACCTAAAGGGAAAGGCCTAGCACCAAATTGCATTGGCCATCTGATCTAACTTCTGGAGGCAGTCAAAATGATCCTTAGAATTCTTCCCTACCTTATTCCTGTGCTGAGATACAGGCTGCTCCAACCTGCTGTAAAATGCTTGATTTCGAGAGTGAGCGAAACTAATGAAAACATTGTTGGGGTAAAACCTAAAGGGAAAGGCCAAGCACCAAATTGCATTGGCCATCTGATCTAACTTCTGGAGGCAGTCAAAATGATCCTTAGAATTCTTCCCTACCTTATTCCTGTGCTGAGATACAGGCTGCTCCAACCTGCTGTAAAATGCTTGATTTCGAGAGTGAGCGAAACTAATGAAAACATTGTTGGGGTAAAACCTAAAGGGAAAGACCTAGCACCAAATCCAATTTGCCATCTGATCTAACTTCTGGAGGCAGTCAAAATGATCCTTAGAATTCTTCCCTACCTTATTCCTGTGCTGAGATACAGGCTGCTCCAACCTGCTGTAAAATGCTTGATTTCGAGAGTGAGCGAAACTAATGAAAACATTGTTGGGGTAAAACCTAAAGGGAAAGACCTAGCACCAAATTCCATTGGCCATCTGATCTAACTTCTGGAGGCAGTCAAAATGAGTATTTGAATTCTTCCCTACCTTATTCCTGTGCTGAGATACAGGCTGCTCCAACCTGCTGTAAAATGCTTGATTTCGAGAGTGAGCGAAACTAATGAAAACATTGTTGGGGTAAAACCTAAAGGGAAAGACCTAGCACCAAATCCAATTTGCCATCTGATCTAACTTCTGGAGGCAGTCAAAATGATCCTTAGAATTCTTCCCTACCTTATTCCTGTGCTGAGATACAGGCTGCTCCAACCTGCTGTAAAATGCTTGATTTCGAGAGTGAGCGAAACTAATGAAAACATTGTTGGGGTAAAACCTAAAGGGAAAGACCTAGCACCAAATCCAATTTGCCATCTGATCTAACTTCTGGAGGCAGTCAAAATGATCCTTAGAATTCTTCCCTACCTTATTCCTGTGCTGAGATACAGGCTGCTCCAACCTGCTGTAAAATGCTTGATTTCGAGAGTGAGCGAAACTAATGAAAACATTGTTGGGGTAAAACCTAAAGGGAAAGACCTAGCACCAAATCCAATTTGCCATCTGATCTAACTTCTGGAGGCAGTCAAAATGATCCTTAGAATTCTTCCCTACCTTATTCCTGTGCTGAGATACAGGCTGCTCCAACCTGCTGTAAAATGCTTGATTTCGAGAGTGAGCGAAACTAATGAAAACATTGTTGGGGTAAAACCTAAAGGGAAAGACCTAGCACCAAATCCAATTTGCCATCTGATCTAACTTCTGGAGGCAGTCAAAATGATCCTTAGAATTCTTCCCTACCTTATTCCTGTGCTGAGATACAGGCTGCTCCAACCTGCTGTAAAATGCTTGATTTCGAGAGTGAGCGAAACTAATGAAAACATTGTTGGGGTAAAACCTAAAGGGAAAGACCTAGCACCAAATCCAATTTGCCATCTGATCTAACTTCTGGAGGCAGTCAAAATGATCCTTAGAATTCTTCCCTACCTTATTCCTGTGCTGAGATACAGGCTGCTCCAACCTGCTGTAAAATGCTTGATTTCGAGAGTGAGCGAAACTAATGAAAACATTGTTGGGGTAAAACCTAAAGGGAAAGACCTAGCACCAAATCCAATTTGCCATCTGATCTAACTTCTGGAGGCAGTCAAAATGAGTATTTGAATTCTTCCCTACCTTATACCTGTGCTGAGATACAGGCTGCTCCAACCTGCTGTAAAATGCTTGATTTCGAGAGTGAGCGAAACTAATGAAAACATTGTTGGGGTAAAACCTAAAGGGAAAGGCCTAGCACCAAATTGCATTGGCCATCTGATCTAACTTCTGGAGGCAGTCAAAATGATCCTTAGAATTCTTCCCTACCTTATTCCTGTGCTGAGATACAGGCTGCTCCAACCTGCTGTAAAATGCTTGATTTCGAGAGTGAGCGAAACTAATGAAAACATTGTTGGGGTAAAACCTAAAGGGAAAGGCCAAGCACCAAATTGCATTGGCCATCTGATCTAACTTCTGGAGGCAGTCAAAATGATCCTTAGAATTCTTCCCTACCTTATTCCTGTGCTGAGATACAGGCTGCTCCAACCTGCTGTAAAATGCTTGATTTCGAGAGTGAGCGAAACTAATGAAAACATTGTTGGGGTAAAACCTAAAGGGAAAGACCTAGCACCAAATCCAATTTGCCATCTGATCTAACTTCTGGAGGCAGTCAAAATGATCCTTAGAATTCTTCCCTACCTTATTCCTGTGCTGAGATACAGGCTGCTCCAACCTGCTGTAAAATGCTTGATTTCGAGAGTGAGCAAAACTAATGAAAACATTGTTGGGGTAAAACCTAAAGGGAAAGACCTAGCACCAAATCCAATTTGCCATCTGATCTAACTTCTGGAGGCAGTCAAAATGATCCTTAGAATTCTTCCCTACCTTATTCCTGTGCTGAGATACAGGCTGCTCCAACCTGCTGTAAAATGCTTGATTTCGAGAGTGAGCGAAACTAATGAAAACATTGTTGGGGTAAAACCTAAAGGGAAAGACCTAGCACCAAATCCAATTTGCCATCTGATCTAACTTCTGGAGGCAGTCAAAATGATCCTTAGAATTCTTCCCTACCTTATTCCTGTGCTGAGATACAGGCTGCTCCAACCTGCTGTAAAATGCTTGATTTCGAGAGTGAGCGAAACTAATGAAAACATTGTTGGGGTAAAACCTAAAGGGAAAGACCTAGCACCAAATCCAATTTGCCATCTGATCTAACTTCTGGAGGCAGTCAAAATGATCCTTAGAATTCTTCCCTACCTTATTCCTGTGCTGAGATACAGGCTGCTCCAACCTGCTGTAAAATGCTTGATTTCGAGAGTGAGCGAAACTAATGAAAACATTGTTGGGGTAAAACCTAAAGGGAAAGACCTAGCACCAAATCCAATTTGCCATCTGATCTAACTTCTGGAGGCAGTCAAAATGAGTATTTGAATTCTTCCCTACCTTATTCCTGTGCTGAGATACAGGCTGCTCCAACCTGCTGTAAAATGCTTGATTTCGAGAGTGAGCGAAACTAATGAAAACATTGTTGGGGTAAAACCTAAAGGGAAAGGCCTAGCACCAAATTTCATTGGCCATCTGATCTAACTTCTGGAGGCAGTCAAAATGATCCTTAGAATTCTTCCCTACCTTATTCCTGTGCTGAGATACAGGCTGCTCCAACCTGCTGTAAAATGCTTGATTTCGAGAGTGAGCGAAACTAATGAAAACATTGTTGGGGTAAAACCTAAAGGGAAAGGCCTAGCACCAAATTGCATTGGCCATCTGATCTAACTTCTGGAGGCAGTCAAAATGAGTATTTGAATTCTTCCCTACCTTATTCCTGTGCTGAGATACAGGCTGCTCCAACCTGCTGTAAAATGCTTGATTTCGAGAGTGAGCGAAACTAATGAAAACATTGTTGGGGTAAAACCTAAAGGGAAAGACCTAGCACCAAATTCCATTGGCCATCTGATCTAACTTCTGGAGGCAGTCAAAATGATCCTTAGAATTCTTCCCTACCTTATTCCTGTGCTGAGATACAGGCTGCTCCAACCTGCTGTAAAATGCTTGATTTCGAGAGTGAGCGAAACTAATGAAAACATTGTTGGGGTAAAACCTAAAGGGAAAGACCTAGCACCAAATCCAATTTGCCATCTGATCTAACTTCTGGAGGCAGTCAAAATGATCCTTAGAATTCTTCCCTACCTTATTCCTGTGCTGAGATACAGGCTGCTCCAACCTGCTGTAAAATGCTTGATTTCGAGAGTGAGCGAAACTAATGAAAACATTGTTGGGGTAAAACCTAAAGGGAAAGACCTAGCACCAAATCCAATTTGCCATCTGATCTAACTTCTGGAGGCAGTCAAAATGATCCTTAGAATTCTTCCCTACCTTATTCCTGTGCTGAGATACAGGCTGCTCCAACCTGCTGTAAAATGCTTGATTTCGAGAGTGAGCGAAACTAATGAAAACATTGTTGGGGTAAAACCTAAAGGGAAAGACCTAGCACCAAATCCAATTTGCCATCTGATCTAACTTCTGGAGGCAGTCAAAATGAGTATTTGAATTCTTCCCTACCTTATTCCTGTGCTGAGATACAGGCTGCTCCAACCTGCTGTAAAATGCTTGATTTCGAGAGTGAGCGAAACTAATGAAAACATTGTTGGGGTAAAACCTAAAGGGAAAGACCTAGCACCAAATCCAATTTGCCATCTGATCTAACTTCTGGAGGCAGTCAAAATGATCCTTAGAATTCTTCCCTACCTTATTCCTGTGCTGAGATACAGGCTGCTCCAACCTGCTGTAAAATGCTTGATTTCGAGAGTGAGCGAAACTAATGAAAACATTGTTGGGGTAAAACCTAAAGGGAAAGACCTAGCACCAAATCCAATTTGCCATCTGATCTAACTTCTGGAGGCAGTCAAAATGATCCTTAGAATTCTTCCCTACCTTATTCCTGTGCTGAGATACAGGCTGCTCCAACCTGCTGTAAAATGCTTGATTTCGAGAGTGAGCGAAACTAATGAAAACATTGTTGGGGTAAAACCTAAAGGGAAAGGCCTAGCACCAAATTGCATTGGCCATCTGATCTAACTTCTGGAGGCAGTCAAAATGATCCTTAGAATTCTTCCCTACCTTATTCCTGTGCTGAGATACAGGCTGCTCCAACCTGCTGTAAAATGCTTGATTTCGAGAGTGAGCGAAACTAATGAAAACATTGTTGGGGTAAAACCTAAAGGGAAAGACCTAGCACCAAATTCCATTGGCCATCTGATCTAACTTCTGGAGGCAGTCAAAATGAGTATTTGAATTCTTCCCTACCTTATTCCTGTGCTGAGATACAGGCTGCTCCAACCTGCTGTAAAATGCTTGATTTTGAGAGTGAGCGAAACTAATGAAAACATTGTTGGGGTAAAACCTAAAGGGAAAGACCTAGCACCAAATCCAATTTGCCATCTGATCTAACTTCTGGAGGCAGTCAAAATGATCCTTAGAATTCTTCCCTACCTTATTCCTGTGCTGAGATACAGGCTGCTCCAACCTGCTGTAAAATGCTTGATTTCGAGAGTGAGCGAAACTAATGAAAACATTGTTGGGGTAAAACCTAAAGGGAAAGACCTAGCACCAAATCCAATTTGCCATCTGATCTAACTTCTGGAGGCAGTCAAAATGATCCTTAGAATTCTTCCCTACCTTATTCCTGTGCTGAGATACAGGCTGCTCCAACCTGCTGTAAAATGCTTGATTTCGAGAGTGAGCGAAACTAATGAAAACATTGTTGGGGTAAAACCTAAAGGGAAAGACCTAGCACCAAATTCCATTGGCCATCTGATCTAACTTCTGGAGGCAGTCAAAATGATCCTTAGAATTCTTCCCTACCTTATTCCTGTGCTGAGATACAGGCTGCTCCAACCTGCTGTAAAATGCTTGATTTCGAGAGTGAGCGAAACTAATGAAAACATTGTTGGGGTAAAACCTAAAGGGAAAGACCTAGCACCAAATTCCATTGGCCATCTGATCTAACTTCTGGAGGCAGTCAAAATGATCCTTAGAATTCTTCCCTACCTTATTCCTGTGCTGAGATACAGGCTGCTCCAACCTGCTGTAAAATGCTTGATTTCGAGAGTGAGCGAAACTAATGAAAACATTGTTGGGGTAAAACCTAAAGGGAAAGACCTAGCACCAAATCCAATTTGCCATCTGATCTAAATTCTGGAGGCAGTCAAAATGAGTATTTGAATTTTTCCCTACCTTATTCCTGTGCTGAGATACAGGCTGCTCCAACCTGCTGTAAAATGCTTGATTTCGAGAGTGAGCGAAACTAATGAAAACATTGTTGGGGTAAAACCTAAAGGGAAAGACCTAGCACCAAATCCAATTTGCCATCTGATCTAACTTCTGGAGGCAGTCAAAATGATCCTTAGAATTCTTCCCTACCTTATTCCTGTGCTGAGATACAGGCTGCTCCAACCTGCTGTAAAATGCTTGATTTCGAGAGTGAGCGAAACTAATGAAAACATTGTTGGGGTAAAACCTAAAGGGAAAGACCTAGCACCAAATCCAATTTGCCATCTGATCTAACTTCTGGAGGCAGTCAAAATGATCCTTAGAATTCTTCCCTACCTTATTCCTGTGCTGAGATACAGGCTGCTCCAACCTGCTGTAAAATGCTTGATTTCGAGAGTGAGCGAAACTAATGAAAACATTGTTGGGGTAAAACCTAAAGGGAAAGACCTAGCACCAAATCCAATTTGCCATCTGATCTAACTTCTGGAGGCAGTCAAAATGAGTATTTGAATTCTTCCCTACCTTATACCTGTGCTGAGATACAGGCTGCTCCAACCTGCTGTAAAATGCTTGATTTCGAGAGTGAGCGAAACTAATGAAAACATTGTTGGGGTAAAACCTAAAGGGAAAGACCTAGCACCAAATTCCATTGGCCATCTGATCTAACTTCTGGAGGCAGTCAAAATGATCCTTAGAATTCTTCCCTACCTTATTCCTGTGCTGAGATACAGGCTGCTCCAACCTGCTGTAAAATGCTTGATTTCGAGAGTGAGCGAAACTAATGAAAACATTGTTGGGGTAAAACCTAAAGGGAAAGGCCTAGCACCAAATTGCATTGGCCATCTGATCTAACTTCTGGAGGCAGTCAAAATGATCCTTAGAATTCTTCCCTACCTTATTCCTGTGCTGAGATACAGGCTGCTCCAACCTGCTGTAAAATGCTTGATTTCGAGAGTGAGCGAAACTAATGAAAACATTGTTGGGGTAAAACCTAAAGGGAAAGACCTAGCACCAAATTCCATTGGCCATCTGATCTAACTTCTGGAGGCAGTCAAAATGAGTATTTGAATTCTTCCCTACCTTATTCCTGTGCTGAGATACAGGCTGCTCCAACCTGCTGTAAAATGCTTGATTTTGAGAGTGAGCGAAACTAATGAAAACATTGTTGGGGTAAAACCTAAAGGGAAAGACCTAGCACCAAATCCAATTTGCCATCTGATCTAACTTCTGGAGGCAGTCAAAATGATCCTTAGAATTCTTCCCTACCTTATTCCTGTGCTGAGATACAGGCTGCTCCAACCTGCTGTAAAATGCTTGATTTCGAGAGTGAGCGAAACTAATGAAAACATTGTTGGGGTAAAACCTAAAGGGAAAGACCTAGCACCAAATCCAATTTGCCATCTGATCTAACTTCTGGAGGCAGTCAAAATGATCCTTAGAATTCTTCCCTACCTTATTCCTGTGCTGAGATACAGGCTGCTCCAACCTGCTGTAAAATGCTTGATTTCGAGAGTGAGCGAAACTAATGAAAACATTGTTGGGGTAAAACCTAAAGGGAAAGACCTAGCACCAAATTCCATTGGCCATCTGATCTAACTTCTGGAGGCAGTCAAAATGATCCTTAGAATTCTTCCCTACCTTATTCCTGTGCTGAGATACAGGCTGCTCCAACCTGCTGTAAAATGCTTGATTTCGAGAGTGAGCGAAACTAATGAAAACATTGTTGGGGTAAAACCTAAAGGGAAAGACCTAGCACCAAATTCCATTGGCCATCTGATCTAACTTCTGGAGGCAGTCAAAATGATCCTTAGAATTCTTCCCTACCTTATTCCTGTGCTGAGATACAGGCTGCTCCAACCTGCTGTAAAATGCTTGATTTCGAGAGTGAGCGAAACTAATGAAAACATTGTTGGGGTAAAACCTAAAGGGAAAGACCTAGCACCAAATCCAATTTGCCATCTGATCTAACTTCTGGAGGCAGTCAAAATGAGTATTTGAATTTTTCCCTACCTTATTCCTGTGCTGAGATACAGGCTGCTCCAACCTGCTGTAAAATGCTTGATTTCGAGAGTGAGCGAAACTAATGAAAACATTGTTGGGGTAAAACCTAAAGGGAAAGACCTAGCACCAAATCCAATTTGCCATCTGATCTAACTTCTGGAGGCAGTCAAAATGATCCTTAGAATTCTTCCCTACCTTATTCCTGTGCTGAGATACAGGCTGCTCCAACCTGCTGTAAAATGCTTGATTTCGAGAGTGAGCGAAACTAATGAAAACATTGTTGGGGTAAAACCTAAAGGGAAAGACCTAGCACCAAATCCAATTTGCCATCTGATCTAACTTCTGGAGGCAGTCAAAATGATCCTTAGAATTCTTCCCTACCTTATCCTGTGCTGAGATACAGGCTGCTCCAACCTGCTGTAAAATGCTTGATTTCGAGAGTGAGCGAAACTAATGAAAACATTGTTGGGGTAAAACCTAAAGGGAAAGACCTAGCACCAAATCCAATTTGCCATCTGATCTAACTTCTGGAGGCAGTCAAAATGAGTATTTGAATTCTTCCCTACCTTATACCTGTGCTGAGATACAGGCTGCTCCAACCTGCTGTAAAATGCTTGATTTCGAGAGTGAGCGAAACTAATGAAAACATTGTTGGGGTAAAACCTAAAGGGAAAGACCTAGCACCAAATTGCATTGGCCATCTGATCTAACTTCTGGAGGCAGTCAAAATGATCCTTAGAATTCTTCCCTACCTTATTCCTGTGCTGAGATACAGGCTGCTCCAACCTGCTGTAAAATGCTTGATTTCGAGAGTGAGCGAAACTAATGAAAACATTGTTGGGGTAAAACCTAAAGGGAAAGGCCAAGCACCAAATTGCATTGGCCATCTGATCTAACTTCTGGAGGCAGTCAAAATGAGTATTTGAATTCTTCCCTACCTTATTCCTGTGCTGAGATACAGGCTGCTCCAACCTGCTGTAAAATGCTTGATTTCGAGAGTGAGCGAAACTAATGAAAACATTGTTGGGGTAAAACCTAAAGGGAAAGACCTAGCACCAAATTCCATTGGCCATCTGATCTAACTTCTGGAGGCAGTCAAAATGATCCTTAGAATTCTTCCCTACCTTATTCCTGTGCTGAGATACAGGCTGCTCCAACCTGCTGTAAAATGCTTGATTTCGAGAGTGAGCGAAACTAATGAAAACATTGTTGGGGTAAAACCTAAAGGGAAAGACCTAGCACCAAATTCCATTGGCCATCTGATCTAACTTCTGGAGGCAGTCAAAATGATCCTTAGAATTCTTCCCTACCTTATTCCTGTGCTGAGATACAGGCTGCTCCAACCTGCTGTAAAATGCTTGATTTCGAGAGTGAGCGAAACTAATGAAAACATTGTTGGGGTAAAACCTAAAGGGAAAGACCTAGCACCAAATCCAATTTGCCATCTGATCTAACTTCTGGAGGCAGTCAAAATGATCCTTAGAATTCTTCCCTACCTTATTCCTGTGCTGAGATACAGGCTGCTCCAACCTGCTGTAAAATGCTTGATTTCGAGAGTGAGCGAAACTAATGAAAACATTGTTGGGGTAAAACCTAAAGGGAAAGACCTAGCACCAAATTCCATTGGCCATCTGATCTAACTTCTGGAGGCAGTCAAAATGAGTATTTGAATTCTTCCCTACCTTATTCCTGTGCTGAGATACAGGCTGCTCCAACCTGCTGTAAAATGCTTGATTTCGAGAGTGAGCGAAACTAATGAAAACATTGTTGGGGTAAAACCTAAAGGGAAAGACCTAGCACCAAATCCAATTTGCCATCTGATCTAACTTCTGGAGGCAGTCAAAATGATCCTTAGAATTCTTCCCTACCTTATTCCTGTGCTGAGATACAGGCTGCTCCAACCTGCTGTAAAATGCTGATTTCGAGAGTGAGCGAAACTAATGAAAACATTGTTGGGGTAAAACCTAAAGGGAAAGACCTAGCACCAAATCCAATTTGCCATCTGATCTAACTTCTGGAGGCAGTCAAAATGATCCTTAGAATTCTTCCCTACCTTATTCCTGTGCTGAGATACAGGCTGCTCCAACCTGCTGTAAAATGCTTGATTTCGAGAGTGAGCGAAACTAATGAAAACATTGTTGGGGTAAAACCTAAAGGGAAAGACCTAGCACCAAATTCCATTGGCCATCTGATCTAACTTCTGGAGGCAGTCAAAATGATCCTTAGAATTCTTCCCTACCTTATTCCTGTGCTGAGATACAGGCTGCTCCAACCTGCTGTAAAATGCTTGATTTCGAGAGTGAGCGAAACTAATGAAAACATTGTTGGGGTAAAACCTAAAGGGAAAGACCTAGCACCAAATTCCATTGGCCATCTGATCTAACTTCTGGAGGCAGTCAAAATGATCCTTAGAATTCTTCCCTACCTTATTCCTGTGCTGAGATACAGGCTGCTCCAACCTGCTGTAAAATGCTTGATTTCGAGAGTGAGCGAAACTAATGAAAACATTGTTGGGGTAAAACCTAAAGGGAAAGACCTAGCACCAAATCCAATTTGCCATCTGATCTAACTTCTGGAGGCAGTCAAAATGAGTATTTGAATTTTTCCCTACCTTATTCCTGTGCTGAGATACAGGCTGCTCCAACCTGCTGTAAAATGCTTGATTTCGAGAGTGAGCGAAACTAATGAAAACATTGTTGGGGTAAACCTAAAGGGAAAGACCTAGCACCAAATCCAATTTGCCATCTGATCTAACTTCTGGAGGCAGTCAAAATGATCCTTAGAATTCTTCCCTACCTTATTCCTGTGCTGAGATACAGGCTGCTCCAACCTGCTGTAAAATGCTTGATTTCGAGAGTGAGCGAAACTAATGAAAACATTGTTGGGGTAAAACCTAAAGGGAAAGACCTAGCACCAAATCCAATTTGCCATCTGATCTAACTTCTGGAGGCAGTCAAAATGATCCTTAGAATTCTTCCCTACCTTATTCCTGTGCTGAGATACAGGCTGCTCCAACCTGCTGTAAAATGCTTGATTTCGAGAGTGAGCGAAACTAATGAAAACATTGTTGGGGTAAAACCTAAAGGGAAAGACCTAGCACCAAATCCAATTTGCCATCTGATCTAACTTCTGGAGGCAGTCAAAATGAGTATTTGAATTCTTCCCTACCTTATACCTGTGCTGAGATACAGGCTGCTCCAACCTGCTGTAAAATGCTTGATTTCGAGAGTGAGCGAAACTAATGAAAACATTGTTGGGGTAAAACCTAAAGGGAAAGACCTAGCACCAAATTGCATTGGCCATCTGATCTAACTTCTGGAGGCAGTCAAAATGATCCTTAGAATTCTTCCCTACCTTATTCCTGTGCTGAGATACAGGCTGCTCCAACCTGCTGTAAAATGCTTGATTTCGAGAGTGAGCGAAACTAATGAAAACATTGTTGGGGTAAAACCTAAAGGGAAAGGCCAAGCACCAAATTGCATTGGCCATCTGATCTAACTTCTGGAGGCAGTCAAAATGAGTATTTGAATTCTTCCCTACCTTATTCCTGTGCTGAGATACAGGCTGCTCCAACCTGCTGTAAAATGCTTGATTTCGAGAGTGAGCGAAACTAATGAAAACATTGTTGGGGTAAAACCTAAAGGGAAAGACCTAGCACCAAATTCCATGGCCATCTGATCTAACTTCTGGAGGCAGTCAAAATGATCCTTAGAATTCTTCCCTACCTTATTCCTGTGCTGAGATACAGGCTGCTCCAACCTGCTGTAAAATGCTTGATTTCGAGAGTGAGCGAAACTAATGAAAACATTGTTGGGGTAAAACCTAAAGGGAAAGACCTAGCACCAAATTCCATTGGCCATCTGATCTAACTTCTGGAGGCAGTCAAAATGATCCTTAGAATTCTTCCCTACCTTATTCCTGTGCTGAGATACAGGCTGCTCCAACCTGCTGTAAAATGCTTGATTTCGAGAGTGAGCGAAACTAATGAAAACATTGTTGGGGTAAAACCTAAAGGGAAAGACCTAGCACCAAATCCAATTTGCCATCTGATCTAACTTCTGGAGGCAGTCAAAATGATCCTTAGAATTCTTCCCTACCTTATTCCTGTGCTGAGATACAGGCTGCTCCAACCTGCTGTAAAATGCTTGATTTCGAGAGTGAGCGAAACTAATGAAAACATTGTTGGGGTAAAACCTAAAGGGAAAGACCTAGCACCAAATCCAATTTGCCATCTGATCTAACTTCTGGAGGCAGTCAAAATGAGTATTTGAATTCTTCCCTACCTTATTCCTGTGCTGAGATACAGGCTGCTCCAACCTGCTGTAAAATGCTTGATTTCGAGAGTGAGCGAAACTAATGAAAACATTGTTGGGGTAAAACCTAAAGGGAAAGACCTAGCACCAAATCCAATTTGCCATCTGATCTAACTTCTGGAGGCAGTCAAAATGATCCTTAGAATTCTTCCCTACCTTATTCCTGTGCTGAGATACAGGCTGCTCCAACCTGCTGTAAAATGCTTGATTTCGAGAGTGAGCGAAACTAATGAAAACATTGTTGGGGTAAAACCTAAAGGGAAAGACCTAGCACCAAATCCAATTTGCCATCTGATCTAACTTCTGGAGGCAGTCAAAATGAGTATTTGAATTCTTCCCTACCTTATTCCTGTGCTGAGATACAGGCTGCTCCAACCTGCTGTAAAATGCTTGATTTCGAGAGTGAGCGAAACTAATGAAAACATTGTTGGGGTAAAACCTAAAGGGAAAGACCTAGCACCAAATCCAATTTGCCATCTGATCTAACTTCTGGAGGCAGTCAAAATGATCCTTAGAATTCTTCCCTACCTTATTCCTGTGCTGAGATACAGGCTGCTCCAACCTGCTGTAAAATGCTTGATTTCGAGAGTGAGCAAAACTAATGAAAACATTGTTGGGGTAAAACCTAAAGGGAAAGACCTAGCACCAAATCCAATTTGCCATCTGATCTAACTTCTGGAGGCAGTCAAAATGATCCTTAGAATTCTTCCCTACCTTATTCCTGTGCTGAGATACAGGCTGCTCCAACCTGCTGTAAAATGCTTGATTTCGAGAGTGAGCGAAACTAATGAAAACATTGTTGGGGTAAAACCTAAAGGGAAAGACCTAGCACCAAATCCAATTTGCCATCTGATCTAACTTCTGGAGGCAGTCAAAATGATCCTTAGAATTCTTCCCTACCTTATTCCTGTGCTGAGATACAGGCTGCTCCAACCTGCTGTAAAATGCTTGATTTCGAGAGTGAGCGAAACTAATGAAAACATTGTTGGGGTAAAACCTAAAGGGAAAGACCTAGCACCAAATCCAATTTGCCATCTGATCTAACTTCTGGAGGCAGTCAAAATGATCCTTAGAATTCTTCCCTACCTTATTCCTGTGCTGAGATACAGGCTGCTCCAACCTGCTGTAAAATGCTTGATTTCGAGAGTGAGCAAAACTAATGAAAACATTGTTGGGGTAAAACCTAAAGGGAAAGACCTAGCACCAAATCCAATTTGCCATCTGATCTAACTTCTGGAGGCAGTCAAAATGATCCTTAGAATTCTTCCCTACCTTATTCCTGTGCTGAGATACAGGCTGCTCCAACCTGCTGTAAAATGCTTGATTTCGAGAGTGAGCGAAACTAATGAAAACATTGTTGGGGTAAAACCTAAAGGGAAAGACCTAGCACCAAATCCAATTTGCCATCTGATCTAACTTCTGGAGGCAGTCAAAATGATCCTTAGAATTCTTCCCTACCTTATTCCTGTGCTGAGATACAGGCTGCTCCAACCTGCTGTAAAATGCTTGATTTCGAGAGTGAGCGAAACTAATGAAAACATTGTTGGGGTAAAACCTAAAGGGAAAGACCTAGCACCAAATCCAATTTGCCATCTGATCTAACTTCTGGAGGCAGTCAAAATGAGTATTTGAATTCTTCCCTACCTTATTCCTGTGCTGAGATACAGGCTGCTCCAACCTGCTGTAAAATGCTTGATTTCGAGAGTGAGCGAAACTAATGAAAACATTGTTGGGGTAAAACCTAAAGGGAAAGGCCTAGCACCAAATTTCATTGGCCATCTGATCTAACTTCTGGAGGCAGTCAAAATGATCCTTAGAATTCTTCCCTACCTTATTCCTGTGCTGAGATACAGGCTGCTCCAACCTGCTGTAAAATGCTTGATTTCGAGAGTGAGCGAAACTAATGAAAACATTGTTGGGGTAAAACCTAAAGGGAAAGGCCTAGCACCAATTGCATTGGCCATCTGATCTAACTTCTGGAGGCAGTCAAAATGAGTATTTGAATTCTTCCCTACCTTATTCCTGTGCTGAGATACAGGCTGCTCCAACCTGCTGTAAAATGCTTGATTTCGAGAGTGAGCGAAACTAATGAAAACATTGTTGGGGTAAAACCTAAAGGGAAAGACCTAGCACCAAATTCCATTGGCCATCTGATCTAACTTCTGGAGGCAGTCAAAATGATCCTTAGAATTCTTCCCTACCTTATTCCTGTGCTGAGATACAGGCTGCTCCAACCTGCTGTAAAATGCTTGATTTCAAGAGTGAGCGAAACTAATGAAAACATTGTTGGGGTAAAACCTAAAGGGAAAGACCAAGGGAAAGACCTAGCACCAAATTCCATTGGCCATCTGATCTAACTTCTGGAGGCAGTCAAAATGATCCTTAGAATTCTTCCCTACCTTATTCCTGTGCTGAGATACAGGCTGCTCCAACCTGCTGTAAAATGCTTGATTTCGAGAGTGAGCGAAACTAATGAAAACATTGTTGGGGTAAAACCTAAAGGGAAAGACCTAGCACCAAATCCAATTTGCCATCTGATCTAACTTCTGGAGGCAGTCAAAATGATCCTTAGAATTCTTCCCTACCTTATTCCTGTGCTGAGATACAGGCTGCTCCAACCTGCTGTAAAATGCTTGATTTCGAGAGTGAGCGAAACTAATGAAAACATTGTTGGGGTAAAACCTAAAGGGAAAGACCTAGCACCAAATCCAATTTGCCATCTGATCTAACTTCTGGAGGCAGTCAAAATGATCCTTAGAATTCTTCCCTACCTTATTCCTGTGCTGAGATACAGGCTGCTCCAACCTGCTGTAAAATGCTTGATTTCGAGAGTGAGCGAAACTAATGAAAACATTGTTGGGGTAAAACCTAAAGGGAAAGACCTAGCACCAAATCCAATTTGCCATCTGATCTAACTTCTGGAGGCAGTCAAAATGATCCTTAGAATTCTTCCCTACCTTATTCCTGTGCTGAGATACAGGCTGCTCCAACCTGCTGTAAAATGCTTGATTTCGAGAGTGAGCGAAACTAATGAAAACATTGTTGGGGTAAAACCTAAAGGGAAAGACCTAGCACCAAATCCAATTTGCCATCTGATCTAACTTCTGGAGGCAGTCAAAATGATCCTTAGAATTCTTCCCTACCTTATTCCTGTGCTGAGATACAGGCTGCTCCAACCTGCTGTAAAATGCTTGATTTCGAGAGTGAGCAAAACTAATGAAAACATTGTTGGGGTAAAACCTAAAGGGAAAGACCTAGCACCAAATCCAATTTGCCATCTGATCTAACTTCTGGAGGCAGTCAAAATGATCCTTAGAATTCTTCCCTACCTTATTCCTGTGCTGAGATACAGGCTGCTCCAACCTGCTGTAAAATGCTTGATTTCGAGAGTGAGCGAAAACTAATGAAAACATTGTTGGGGTAAAACCTAAAGGGAAAGACCTAGCACCAAATCCAATTTGCCATCTGATCTAACTTCTGGAGGCAGTCAAAATGATCCTTAGAATTCTTCCCTACCTTATTCCTGTGCTGAGATACAGGCTGCTCCAACCTGCTGTAAAATGCTTGATTTCGAGAGTGAGCGAAACTAATGAAAACATTGTTGGGGTAAAACCTAAAGGGAAAGACCTAGCACCAAATCCAATTTGCCCATCTGATCTAACTTCTGGAGGCAGTCAAAATGATCCTTAGAATTCTTCCCTACCTTATTCCTGTGCTGAGATACAGGCTGCTCCAACCTGCTGTAAAATGCTTGATTTCGAGAGTGAGCGAAACTAATGAAAACATTGTTGGGGTAAAACCTAAAGGGAAAGACCTAGCACCAAATCCAATTTGCCATCTGATCTAACTTCTGGAGGCAGTCAAAATGAGTATTTGAATTCTTCCCTACCTTATTCCTGTGCTGAGATACAGGCTGCTCCAACCTGCTGTAAAATGCTTGATTTCGAGAGTGAGCGAAACTAATGAAAACATTGTTGGGGTAAAACCTAAAGGGAAAGGCCTAGCACCAAATTTCATTGGCCATCTGATCTAACTTCTGGAGGCAGTCAAAATGATCCTTAGAATTCTTCCCTACCTTATTCCTGTGCTGAGATACAGGCTGCTCCAACCTGCTGTAAAATGCTTGATTTCGAGAGTGAGCGAAACTAATGAAAACATTGTTGGGGTAAAACCTAAAGGGAAAGGCCTAGCACCAAATTGCATTGGCCATCTGATCTAACTTCTGGAGGCAGTCAAAATGAGTATTTGAATTCTTCCCTACCTTATTCCTGTGCTGAGATACAGGCTGCTCCAACCTGCTGTAAAATGCTTGATTTCGAGAGTGAGCGAAAACTAATGAAAACATTGTTGGGGTAAAACCTAAAGGGAAAGACCTAGCACCAAATTCCATTGGCCATCTGATCTAACTTCTGGAGGCAGTCAAAATGATCCTTAGAATTCTTCCCTACCTTATTCCTGTGCTGAGATACAGGCTGCTCCAACCTGCTGTAAAATGCTTGATTTCGAGAGTGAGCGAAACTAATGAAAACATTGTTGGGGTAAAACCTAAAGGGAAAGACCTAGCACCAAATTCCATTGGCCATCTGATCTAACTTCTGGAGGCAGTCAAAATGATCCTTAGAATTCTTCCCTACCTTATTCCTGTGCTGAGATACAGGCTGCTCCAACCTGCTGTAAAATGCTTGATTTCGAGAGTGAGCGAAACTAATGAAAACATTGTTGGGGTAAAACCTAAAGGGAAAGACCTAGCACCAAATCCAATTTGCCATCTGATCTAACTTCTGGAGGCAGTCAAAATGATCCTTAGAATTCTTCCCTACCTTATTCCTGTGCTGAGATACAGGCTGCTCCAACCTGCTGTAAAATGCTTGATTTCGAGAGTGAGCGAAACTAATGAAAAACATTGTTGGGGTAAAAACCTAAAGGGAAAGACCTAGCACCAAATCCAATTTGCCATCTGATCTAACTTCTGGAGGCAGTCAAAATGAGTATTTGAATTCTTCCCTACCTTATTCCTGTGCTGAGATACAGGCTGCTCCAACCTGCTGTAAAATGCTTGATTTCGAGAGTGAGCGAAACTAATGAAAACATTGTTGGGGTAAAACCTAAAGGGAAAGACCTAGCACCAAATCCAATTTGCCATCTGATCTAACTTCTGGAGGCAGTCAAAATGATCCTTAGAATTCTTCCCTACCTTATTCCTGTGCTGAGATACAGGCTGCTCCAACCTGCTGTAAAATGCTTGATTTCGAGAGTGAGCGAAACTAATGAAAACATTGTTGGGGTAAAACCTAAAGGGAAAGACCTAGCACCAAATCCAATTTGCCATCTGATCTAACTTCTGGAGGCAGTCAAAATGATCCTTAGAATTCTTCCCTACCTTATTCCTGTGCTGAGATACAGGCTGCTCCAACCTGCTGTAAAATGCTTGATTTCGAGAGTGAGCGAAACTAATGAAAACATTGTTGGGGTAAAACCTAAAGGGAAAGGCCTAGCACCAAATTGCATTGGCCATCTGATCTAACTTCTGGAGGCAGTCAAAATGAGTATTTGAATTCTTCCCTACCTTATTCCTGTGCTGAGATACAGGCTGCTCCAACCTGCTGTAAAATGCTTGATTTCGAGAGTGAGCGAAACTAATGAAAACATTGTTGGGGTAAAACCTAAAGGGAAAGACCTAGCACCAAATCCAATTTGCCATCTGATCTAACTTCTGGAGGCAGTCAAAATGATCCTTAGAATTCTTCCCTACCTTATTCCTGTGCTGAGATACAGGCT
>NW_027144696.1:0-33757 GCF_026170545.1 Melanerpes formicivorus | reverse complement strand
TTCCCTACCTTATTCCTGTGCTGAGATACAGGCTGCTCCAACCTGCTGTAAAATGCTTGATTTCGAGAGTGAGCGAAACTAATGAAAACATTGTTGGGGTAAAACCTAAAGGAAAGACCTAGCACCAAATCCAATTTGCCATCTGATCTAACTTCTGGAGGCAGTCAAAATGATCCTTAGAATTCTTCCCTACCTTATTCCTGTGCTGAGATACAGGCTGCTCCAACCTGCTGTAAAATGCTTGATTTCGAGAGTGAGCGAAACTAATGAAAACATTGTTGGGGTAAAACCTAAAGGGAAAGACCTAGCACCAAATCCAATTTTGCCATCTGATCTAACTTCTGGAGGCAGTCAAAATGATCCTTAGAATTCTTCCCTACCTTATTCCTGTGCTGAGATACAGGCTGCTCCAACCTGCTGTAAAATGCTTGATTTCGAGAGTGAGCGAAACTAATGAAAACATTGTTGGGGTAAAACCTAAAGGGAAAGACCTAGCACCAAATCCAATTTGCCATCTGATCTAACTTCTGGAGGCAGTCAAAATGATCCTTAGAATTCTTCCCTACCTTATTCCTGTGCTGAGATACAGGCTGCTCCAACCTGCTGTAAAATGCTTGATTTCGAGAGTGAGTGAAACTAATGAAAACATTGTTGGGGTAAAACCTAAAGGGAAAGACCTAGCACCAAATCCAATTTGCCATCTGATCTAACTTCTGGAGGCAGTCAAAATGATCCTTAGAATTCTTCCCTACCTTATTCCTGTGCTGAGATACAGGCTGCTCCAACCTGCTGTAAAATGCTTGATTTCGAGAGTGAGCGAAACTAATGAAAACATTGTTGGGGTAAAACCTAAAGGGAAAGACCTAGCACCAAATCCAATTTGCCATCTGATCTAACTTCTGGAGGCAGTCAAAATGATCCTTAGAATTCTTCCCTACCTTATTCCTGTGCTGAGATACAGGCTGCTCCAACCTGCTGTAAAATGCTTGATTTCGAGAAGTGAGCGAAACTAATGAAAACATTGTTGGGGTAAAACCTAAAGGGAAAGACCTAGCACCAAATCCAATTTGCCATCTGATCTAACTTCTGGAGGCAGTCAAAATGATCCTTAGAATTCTTCCCTACCTTATTCCTGTGCTGAGATACAGGCTGCTCCAACCTGCTGTAAAATGCTTGATTTCGAGGAGTGAGTGAAACTAATGAAAACATTGTTGGGGTAAAACCTAAAGGGAAAGACCTAGCACCAAATCCAATTTGCCATCTGATCTAACTTCTGGAGGCAGTCAAAATGATCCTTAGAATTCTTCCCTACCTTATTCCTGTGCTGAGATACAGGCTGCTCCAACCTGCTGTAAAATGCTTGATTTCGAGAGTGAGCGAACTAATGAAAACATTGTTGGGGTAAAACCTAAAGGGAAAGGCCTAGCACCAAATTGCATTGGCCATCTGATCTAACTTCTGGAGGCAGTCAAAATGATCCTTAGAATTCTTCCCTACCTTATTCCTGTGCTGAGATACAGGCTGCTCCAACCTGCTGTAAAATGCTTGATTTCGAGAGTGAGCGAAACTAATGAAAACATTGTTGGGGTAAAACCTAAAGGGAAAGACCTAGCACCAAATTGCATTGGCCATCTGATCTAACTTCTGGAGGCAGTCAAAATGAGTATTTGAATTCTTCCCTACCTTATTCCTGTGCTGAGATACAGGCTGCTCCAACCTGCTGTAAAATGCTTGATTTCGAGAGTGAGCGAAACTAATGAAAACATTGTTGGGGGTAAAACCTAAAGGGAAAGACCTAGCACCAAATTGCATTGGCCATCTGATCTAACTTCTGGAGGCAGTCAAAATGAGTATTTGAATTCTTCCCTACCTATTCCTGTGCTGAGATACAGGCTGCTCCAACCTGCTGTAAAATGCTTGATTTCGAGAGTGAGCGAAACTAATGAAAACATTGTTGGGGTAAAACCTAAAGGGAAAAGACCTAGCACCAAATCCAATTTGCCATCTGATCTAACTTCTGGAGGCAGTCAAAATGAGTATTTGAATTCTTCCCTACCTTATTCCTGTGCTGAGATACAGGCTGCTCCAACCTGCTGTAAAATGCTTGATTTCGAGAGTGAGCGAAACTAATGAAAACATTGTTGGGGTTAAAACCTAAAGGGAAAGACCTAGCACCAAATCCAATTTGCCATCTGATCTAACTTCTGGAGGCAGTCAAAATGATCCTTAGAATTCTTCCCTACCTTATTCCTGTGCTGAGATACAGGCTGCTCCAACCTGCTGTAAAATGCTTGATTTCGAGAGTGAGCGAAACTAATGAAAACATTGTTGGGGTAAAACCTAAAGGGAAAGACCTAGCACCAAATCCAATTTGCCATCTGATCTAACTTCTGGAGGCAGTCAAAATGATCCTTAGAATTCTTCCCTACCTTATTCCTGTGCTGAGATACAGGCTGCTCCAACCTGCTGTAAAATGCTTGATTTCGAGAGTGAGCGAAACTAATGAAAACATTGTTGGGGTAAAACCTAAAGGGAAAGACCTAGCACCAAATCCAATTTGCCATCTGATCTAACTTCTGGAGGCAGTCAAAATGATCCTTAGAATTCTTCCCTACCTTATTCCTGTGCTGAGATACAGGCTGCTCCAACCTGCTGTAAAATGCTTGATTTCGAGAGTGAGCGAAACTAATGAAAACATTGTTGGGGTAAAACCTAAAGGGAAAGGCCTAGCACCAAATTGCATTGGCCATCTGATCTAACTTCTGGAGGCAGTCAAAAATGATCCTTAGAATTCTTCCCTACCTTATTCCTGTGCTGAGATACAGGCTGCTCCAACCTGCTGTAAAATGCTTGATTTCGAGAGTGAGCGAAACTAATGAAAACATTGTTGGGGTAAAACCTAAAGGGAAAGACCTAGCACCAAATTGCATTGGCCATCTGATCTAACTTCTGGAGGCAGTCAAAATGATCCTTAGAATTCTTCCCTACCTTATTCCTGTGCTGAGATACAGGCTGCTCCAACCTGCTGTAAAATGCTTGATTTCGAGAGTGAGCGAAACTAATGAAAACATTGTTGGGGTAAAACCTAAAGGGAAAGGCCTAGCACCAAATTGCATTGGCCATCTGATCTAACTTCTGGAGGCAGTCAAAATGAGTATTTGAATTCTTCCCTACCTTATTCCTGTGCTGAGATACAGGCTGCTCCAACCTGCTGTAAAATGCTTGATTTCGAGAGTGAGCGAAACTAATGAAAACATTGTTGGGGTAAAACCTAAAGGGAAAGACCTAGCACCAAATTGCATTGGCCATCTGATCTAACTTCTGGAGGCAGTCAAAATGAGTATTTGAATTCTTCCCTACCTTATTCCTGTGCTGAGATACAGGCTGCTCCAACCTGCTGTAAAATGCTTGATTTCGAGAGTGAGCGAAACTAATGAAAACATTGTTGGGGTAAAACCTAAAGGGAAAGACCTAGCACCAAATCCAATTTGCCATCTGATCTAACTTCTGGAGGCAGTCAAAATGATCCTTAGAATTCTTCCCTACCTTATTCCTGTGCTGAGATACAGGCTGCTCCAACCTGCTGTAAAATGCTTGATTTCGAGAGTGAGCGAAACTAATGAAAACATTGTTGGGGTAAAACCTAAAGGGAAAGACCTAGCACCAAATCCAATTTGCCATCTGATCTAACTTCTGGAGGCAGTCAAAATGATCCTTAGAATTCTTCCCTACCTTATTCCTGTGCTGAGATACAGGCTGCTCCAACCTGCTGTAAAATGCTTGATTTCGAGGAGTGAGCGAAACTAATGAAAACATTGTTGGGGTAAAACCTAAAGGGAAAGACCTAGCACCAAATCCAATTTGCCATCTGATCTAACTTCTGGAGGCAGTCAAAATGAGTATTTGAATTCTTCCCTACCTATTCCTGTGCTGAGATACAGGCTGCTCCAACCTGCTGTAAAATGCTTGATTTCGAGAGTGAGCGAAACTAATGAAAACATTGTTGGGGTAAAACCTAAAGGGAAAGACCTAGCACCAAATTGCATTGGCCATCTGATCTAACTTCTGGAGGCAGTCAAAATGAGTATTTGAATTCTTCCCTACCTTATTCCTGTGCTGAGATACAGGCTGCTCCAACCTGCTGTAAAATGCTTGATTTCGAGAGTGAGCGAAACTAATGAAAACATTGTTGGGGTAAAACCTAAAGGGAAAGACCTAGCACCAAATCCCATTTGCCATCTGATCTAACTTCTGGAGGCAGTCAAAATGATCCTTTGAAATTCTTCCCTACCTTATTCCTGTGCTGAGATACAGGCTGCTCCAACCTGCTGTAAAATGCTTGATTTCGAGAGTGAGCGAAACTAATGAAAACATTGTTGGGGTAAAACCTAAAGGGAAAGACCTAGCACCAAATCCAATTTGCCATCTGATCTAACTTCTGGAGGCAGTCAAATGATCCTTAGAATTCTTCCCTACCTTATTCCTGTGCTGAGATACAGGCTGCTCCAACCTGCTGTAAAATGCTTGATTTCGAGAGTGAGCGAAACTAATGAAAACATTGTTGGGGTAAAAACCTAAAGGGAAAGACCTAGCACCAAATTCCATTGGCCATCTGATCTAACTTCTGGAGGCAGTCAAAATGAGTATTTGAATTCTTCCCTACCTTATTCCTGTGCTGAGATACAGGCTGCTCCAACCTGCTGTAAAATGCTTGATTTCGAGAGTGAGCGAAACAATGAAAACATTGTTGGGGTAAAACCTAAAGGGAAAGACCTAGCACCAAATCCAATTTGCCATCTGATCTAACTTCTGGAGGCAGTCAAAATGATCCTTAGAATTCTTCCCTACCTTATTCCTGTGCTGAGATACAGGCTGCTCCAACCTGCTGTAAAATGCTTGATTTCGAGAGTGAGCGAAACTAATGAAAACATTGTTGGGGTAAAACCTAAAGGGAAAGACCTAGCACCAAATCCAATTTGCCATCTGATCTAACTTCTGGAGGCAGTCAAAATGATCCTTAGAATTCTTCCCTACCTTATTCCTGTGCTGAGATACAGGCTGCTCCAACCTGCTGTAAAATGCTTGATTTCGAGAGTGAGCGAAACTAATGAAAACATTGTTGGGGTAAAACCTAAAGGGAAAGACCTAGCACCAAATCCAATTTGCCATCTGATCTAACTTCTGGAGGCAGGTCAAAATGATCCTTAGAATTCTTCCCTACCTTATTCCTGTGCTGAGATACAGGCTGCTCCAACCTGCTGTAAAATGCTTGATTTCGATGAAGTGAGCGAAACTAATGAAAACATTGTTGGGGTAAAACCTAAAGGGAAAGACCTAGCACCAATATCCAATTTGCCATCTGATCTAACTTCTGGAGGCAGTCAAAATGATCCTTAGAATTCTTCCCTACCTTATTCCTGTGCTGAGATACAGGCTGCTCCAACCTGCTGTAAAATGCTTGATTTCGAGAGTGAGCGAAACTAATGAAAACATTGTTGGGGTAAAACCTAAAGGGAAAGACCTAGCACCAAATCCAATTTGCCATCTGATCTAACTTCTGGAGCAGTCAAAATGAGTATTTGAATTCTTCCCTACCTTATTCCTGTGCTGAGATACAGGCTGCTCCAACCTGCTGTAAAATGCTTGATTTCGAGAGTGAGCGAAACTAATGAAAACATTGTTGGGGTAAAACCTAAAGGGAAAGACCTAGCACCAAATCCAATTTGCCATCTGATCTAACTTCTGGAGGCAGTCAAAATGATCCTTAGAATTCTTCCCTACCTTATTCCTGTGCTGAGATACAGGCTGCTCCAACCTGCTGTAAAATGCTTGATTTCGAGAGTGAGCGAAACTAATGAAAACATTGTTGGGGTAAAACCTAAAGGGAAAGACCTAGCACCAAATCCAATTTGCCATCTGATCTAACTTCTGGAGGCAGTCAAAATGAGTATTTGAATTCTTCCCTACCTTATTCCTGTGCTGAGATACAGGCTGCTCCAACCTGCTGTAAAATGCTTGATTTCGAGAGTGAGCGAAACTAATGAAAACATTGTTGGGGTAAAACCTAAAGGGAAAGACCTAGCACCAAATCCAATTTGCCATCTGATCTAACTTCTGGAGGCAGTCAAAATGATCCTTAGAATTCTTCCCTACCTTATTCCTGTGCTGAGATACAGGCTGCTCCAACCTGCTGTAAAATGCTTGATTTCGAGAGTGAGCGAAACTAATGAAAACATTGTTGGGGTAAAACCTAAAGGGAAAGACCTAGCACCAAATCCAATTTGCCATCTGATCTAACTTCTGGAGGCAGTCAAAATGATCCTTAGAATTCTTCCCTACCTTATTCCTGTGCTGAGATACAGGCTGCTCCAACCTGCTGTAAAATGCTTGATTTCGAGAGTGAGCGAAACTAATGAAAACATTGTTGGGGGTAAAACCTTAAAGGGAAAGACCTAGCACCAAATCCAATTGCCATCTGATCTAACTTCTGAAGGCAGTCAAAATGATCCTTAGAATTCTTCCCTACCTTATTCCTGTGCTGAGATACAGGCCTGCTCCAAGCTGCTGTAAAATGCTTGATTTCGAGAGTGAGCGAAACTAATGAAAACATTGTTGGGGTAAAACCTAAAGGGAAAGGCCTAGCACCAAATTGCTTTGGCCATCTGATCTAACTTCTGGAGGCAGTCAAAATGATCCTTAGAATTCTTCCCTACCTTATTCCTGTGCTGAGATACAGGCTGCTCCAACCTGCTGTAAAATGCTTGATTTCGAGAGTGAGCGAAACTAATGAAAACATTGTTGGGGTAAAACCTAAAGGGAAAGACCTAGCACCAAATTGCATTGGCCATCTGATCTAACTTCTGGAGGCAGTCAAAATGAGTATTTGAATTCTTCCCTACCTTATTCCTGTGCTGAGATACAGGCTGCTCCAACCTGCTGTAAAATGCTTGATTTCGAGAGTGAGCGAAACTAATGAAAACATTGTTGGGGTAAAACCTAAAGGGAAAGGCCTAGCGCCAAATTGCATTGGCCATCTGATCTAACTTCTGGAGGCAGTCAAAATGAGTATTTGAATTCTTCCCTACCTTATTCCTGTGCTGAGATACAGGCTGCTCCAACCTGCTGTAAAATGCTTGATTTCGAGAGTGAGCGAAACTAATGAAAACATTGTTGGGGTAAAACCTAAAGGGAAAGACCTAGCACCAAATTGCATTGGCCATCTGATCTAACTTCTGGAGGCAGTCAAAATGAGTATTTGAATTCTTCCCTACCTTATTCCTGTGCTGAGATACAGGCTGCTCCAACCTGCTGTAAAATGCTTGATTTCGAGAGTGAGCGAAACTAATGAAAACATTGTTGGGGGTAAAACCTAAAGGGAAAGACCTAGCACCAAATCCAATTTGCCATCTGATCTAACTTCTGGAGGCAGTCAAAATGATCCTTAGAATTCTTCCCTACCTTATTCCTGTGCTGAGATACAGGCTGCTCCAACCTGCTGTAAAATGCTTGATTTCGAGAGTGAGCGAAACTAATGAAAACATTGTTGGGGTAAAACCTAAAGGGAAAGACCTAGCACCAAATCCAATTTGCCATCTGATCTAACTTCTGGAGGCAGTCAAAATGATCCTTAGAATTCTTCCCTACCTTATTCCTGTGCTGAGATACAGGCTGCTCCAACCTGCTGTAAAATGCTTGATTTCGAGAGTGAGCGAAACTAATGAAAACATTGTTGGGGTAAAACCTAAAGGGAAAGACCTAGCACCAAATCCAATTTGCCATCTGATCTAACTTCTGGAGGCAGTCAAAATGATCCTTAGAATTCTTCCCTACCTTATTCCTGTGCTGAGATACAGGCTGCTCCAACCTGCTGTAAAATGCTTGATTTCGAGAGTGAGCGAAACTAATGAAAACATTGTTGGGGTAAAACCTAAAGGGAAAGACCTAGCACCAAATCCAATTTGCCATCTGATCTAACTTCTGGAGGCAGTCAAAATGATCCTTAGAATTCTTCCCTACCTTATTCCTGTGCTGAGATACAGGCTGCTCCAACCTGCTGTAAAATGCTTGATTTCGAGAGTGAGCGAAACTAATGAAAACATTGTTGGGGTAAAACCTAAAGGGAAAGACCTAGCACCAAATTGCATTGGCCATCTGATCTAACTTCTGGAGGCAGTCAAAATGAGTATTTGAATTCTTCCCTACCTTATTCCTGTGCTGAGATACAGGCTGCTCCAACCTGCTGTAAAATGCTTGATTTCGAGAGTGAGCGAAACTAATGAAAACATTGTTGGGGTAAAACCTAAAGGGAAAGACCTAGCACCAAATCCCATTTGCCATCTGATCTAACTTCTGGAGGCAGTCAAAATGATCCTTTGAATTCTTCCCTACCTTATTCCTGTGCTGAGATACAGGCTGCTCCAACCTGCTGTAAAATGCTTGATTTCGAGAGTGAGCGAAACTAATGAAAACATTGTTGGGGGTAAAACCTAAAGGGAAAGACCTAGCACCAAATCCAATTTGCCATCTGATCTAACTTCTGGAGGCAGTCAAAATGATCCTTAGAATTCTTCCCTACCTTATTCCTGTGCTGAGATACAGGCCTGCTCCAACCTGCTGTAAAATGCTTGATTTCGAGAGTGAGCGAAACTAATGAAAACATTGTTGGGGGTAAAACCTAAAGGGAAAGACCTAGCACCAAATTCCATTGGCCATCTGATCTAACTTCTGGAGGCAGTCAAAATGAGTATTTGAATTCTTCCCTACCTTATTCCTGTGCTGAGATACAGGCTGCTCCAACCTGCTGTAAAATGCTTGATTTCGAGAGTGAGCGAAACTAATGAAAACATTGTTGGGGTAAAACCTAAAGGGAAAGACCTAGCACCAAATCCAATTTGCCATCTGATCTAACTTCTGGAGGCAGTCAAAATGATCCTTAGAATTCTTCCCTACCTTATTCCTGTGCTGAGATACAGGCTGCTCCAACCTGCTGTAAAATGCTTGATTTCGAGAGTGAGCGAAACTAATGAAAACATTGTTGGGGTAAAACCTAAAGGGAAAGACCTAGCACCAAATCCAATTTGCCATCTGATCTAACTTCTGGAGGCAGTCAAAATGATCCTTAGAATTCTTCCCTACCTTATTCCTGTGCTGAGATACAGGCTGCTCCAACCTGCTGTAAAATGCTTGATTTCGAGAGTGAGCGAAACTAATGAAAACATTGTTGGGGTAAAACCTAAAGGGAAAGACCTAGCACCAAATCCAATTTGCCATCTGATCTAACTTCTGGAGGCAGTCAAAATGATCCTTAGAATTCTTCCCTACCTTATTCCTGTGCTGAGATACAGGCTGCTCCAACCTGCTGTAAAATGCTTGATTTCGAGAGTGAGCGAAACTAATGAAAACATTGTTGGGGTAAAACCTAAAGGGAAAGACCTAGCACCAAATCCAATTTGCCATCTGATCTAACTTCTGGAGGCAGTCAAAATGATCCTTAGAATTCTTCCCTACCTTATTCCTGTGCTGAGATACAGGCTGCTCCAACCTGCTGTAAAATGCTTGATTTCGAGAGTGAGCGAAACTAATGAAAACATTGTTGGGGTAAAACCTAAAGGGAAAGACCTAGCACCAAATCCAATTTGCCATCTGATCTAACTTCTGGAGGCAGTCAAAATGATCCTTAGAATTCTTCCCTACCTTATTCCTGTGCTGAGATACAGGCTGCTCCAACCTGCTGTAAAATGCTTGATTTCGAGAGTGAGCGAAACTAATGAAAACATTGTTGGGGTAAAACCTAAAGGGAAAGACCTAGCACCAAATCCAATTTGCCATCTGATCTAACTTCTGGAGGCAGTCAAAATGATCCTTAGAATTCTTCCCTACCTTATTCCTGTGCTGAGATACAGGCTGCTCCAACCTGCTGTAAAATGCTTGATTTCGAGAGTGAGCGAAACTAATGAAAACATTGTTGGGGTAAAACCTAAAGGGAAAGACCTAGCACCAAATCCAATTTGCCATCTGATCTAACTTCTGGAGGCAGTCAAAATGATCCTTAGAATTCTTCCCTACCTTATTCCTGTGGCTGAGATACAGGCTGCTCCAACCTGCTGTAAAATGCTTGATTTCGAGAGTGAGCGAAACTAATGAAAACATTGTTGGGGGTAAAACCTAAAGGGAAAGACCTAGCACCAAATCCAATTTGCCATCTGATCTAACTTCTGGAGGCAGTCAAAATGATCCTTAGAATTCTTCCCTACCTTATTCCTGTGCTGAGATACAGGCTGCTCCAACCTGCTGTAAAATGCTTGATTTCGAGAGTGAGCGAAACTAATGAAAACATTGTTGGGGTAAAACCTAAAGGGAAAGACCTAGCACCAAATCCAATTTGCCATCTGATCTAACTTCTGGAGGCAGTCAAAATGAGTATTTGAATTCTTCCCTACCTTATTCCTGTGCTGAGATACAGGCTGCTCCAACCTGCTGTAAAATGCTTGATTTCGAGAGTGAGCGAAACTAATGAAAACATTGTTGGGGTAAAACCTAAAGGGAAAGACCTAGCACCAAATTGCATTGGCCATCTGATCTAACTTCTGGAGGCAGTCAAAATGATCCTTAGAATTCTTCCCTACCTTATTCCTGTGCTGAGATACAGGCTGCTCCAACCTGCTGTAAAATGCTTGATTTCGAGAGTGAGCGAAACTAATGAAAACATTGTTGGGGTAAAACCTAAAGGGAAAGACCTAGCACCAAATCCAATTTGCCATCTGATCTAACTTCTGGAGGCAGTCAAAATGATCCTTAGAATTCTTCCCTACCTTATTCCTGTGCTGAGATACAGGCTGCTCCAACCTGCTGTAAAATGCTTGATTTCGAGAGTGAGCGAAACTAATGAAAACATTGTTGGGGTAAAACCTAAAGGGAAAGACCTAGCACCAAATCCAATTTGCCATCTGATCTAACTTCTGGAGGCAGTCAAAATGATCCTTAGAATTCTTCCCTACCTTATTCCTGTGCTGAGATACAGGCTGCTCCAACCTGCTGTAAAATGCTTGATTTCGAGAGTGAGCGAAACTAATGAAAACATTGTTGGGGTAAAACCTAAAGGGAAAGACCTAGCACCAAATCCAATTTGCCATCTGATCTAACTTCTGGAGGCAGTCAAAATGATCCTTAGAATTCTTCCCTACCTTATTCCTGTGCTGAGATACAGGCTGCTCCAACCTGCTGTAAAATGCTTGATTTCGAGAGTGAGCGAAACTAATGAAAACATTGTTGGGGTAAAACCTAAAGGGAAAGACCTAGCACCAAATTCCATTGGCCATCTGATCTAACTTCTGGAGGCAGTCAAAATGAGCCTTAGAATTCTTCCCTACCTTATTCCTGTGCTGAGATACAGGCTGCTCCAACCTGCTGTAAAATGCTTGATTTCGAGAGTGAGCGAAACTAATGAAAACATTGTTGGGGTAAAACCTAAAGGGAAAGACCTAGCACCAAATCCAATTTGCCATCTGATCTAACTTCTGGAGGCAGTCAAAATGATCCTTAGAATTCTTCCCTACCTTATTCCTGTGCTGAGATACAGGCTGCTCCAACCTGCTGTAAAATGCTTGATTTCGAGAGTGAGCGAAACTAATGAAAACATTGTTGGGGTAAAACCTAAAGGGAAAGACCTAGCACCAAATCCAATTTGCCATCTGATCTAACTTCTGGAGGCAGTCAAAATGATCCTTAGAATTCTTCCCTACCTTATTCCTGTGCTGAGATACAGGCTGCTCCAACCTGCTGTAAAATGCTTGATTTCGAGAGTGAGCGAAACTAATGAAAACATTGTTGGGGTAAAACCTAAAGGGAAAGACCTAGCACCAAATCCAATTTGCCATCTGATCTAACTTCTGGAGGCAGTCAAAATGATCCTTAGAATTCTTCCCTACCTTATTCCTGTGCTGAGATACAGGCTGCTCCAACCTGCTGTAAAATGCTTGATTTCGAGAGTGAGCGAAACTAATGAAAACATTGTTGGGGTAAAACCTAAAGGGAAAGACCTAGCACCAAATCCAATTTGCCATCTGATCTAACTTCTGGAGGCAGTCAAAATGATCCTTAGAATTCTTCCCTACCTTATTCCCTGTGCTGAGATACAGGCTGCTCCAACCTGCTGTAAAATGCTTGATTTCGAGAGTGAGCGAAACTAATGAAAACATTGTTGGGGTAAAACCTAAAGGGAAAGACCTAGCACCAAATCCAATTTGCCATCTGATCTAACTTCTGGAGGCAGTCAAAATGATCCTTAGAATTCTTCCCTACCTTATTCCTGTGCTGAGATACAGGCTGCTCCAACCTGCTGTAAAATGCTTGATTTCGAGAGTGAGCGAAACTAATGAAAACATTGTTGGGGTAAAACCTAAAGGGAAAGACCTAGCACCAAATCCAATTTGCCATCTGATCTAACTTCTGGAGGCAGTCAAAATGATCCTTAGAATTCTTCCCTACCTTATTCCTGTGCTGAGATACAGGCTGCTCCAACCTGCTGTAAAATGCTTGATTTCGAGAGTGAGCGAAACTAATGAAAACATTGTTGGGGTAAAACCTAAAGGGAAAGACCTAGCACCAAATCCAATTTGCCATCTGATCTAACTTCTGGAGGCAGTCAAAATGATCCTTAGAATTCTTCCCTACCTTATTCCTGTGCTGAGATACAGGCTGCTCCAACCTGCTGTAAAATGCTTGATTTTGAGAGTGAGCGAAACTAATGAAAACATTGTTGGGGTAAAACCTAAAGGGAAAGACCTAGCACCAAATCCAATTTGCCATCTGATCTAACTTCTGGAGGCAGTCAAAATGATCCTTAGAATTCTTCCCTACCTTATTCCTGTGCTGAGATACAGGCTGCTCCAACCTGCTGTAAAATGCTTGATTTCGAGAGTGAGCGAAACTAATGAAAACATTGTTGGGGTAAAACCTAAAGGGAAAGACCTAGCACCAAATCCAATTTGCCATCTGATCTAACTTCTGGAGGCAGTCAAAATGATCCTTAGAATTCTTCCCTACCTTATTCCTGTGCTGAGATACAGGCTGCTCCAACCTGCTGTAAAATGCTTGATTTCGAGAGTGAGCGAAACTAATGAAAACATTGTTGGGGTAAAACCTAAAGGGAAAGACCTAGCACCAAATTGCATTGGCCATCTGATCTAACTTCTGGAGGCAGTCAAAATGAGTATTTGAATTCTTCCCTACCTTATTCCTGTGCTGAGATACAGGCTGCTCCAACCTGCTGTAAAATGCTTGATTTCGAGAGTGAGCGAAACTAATGAAAACATTGTTGGGGTAAAACCTAAAGGGAAAGACCTAGCACCAAATTGCATTGGCCATCTGATCTAACTTCTGGAGGCAGTCAAAATGATCCTTAGAATTCTTCCCTACCTTATTCCTGTGCTGAGATACAGGCTGCTCCAACCTGCTGTAAAATGCTTGATTTCGAGAGTGAGCGAAACTAATGAAAACATTGTTGGGGTAAAACCTAAAGGGAAAGACCTAGCACCAAATCCAATTTGCCATCTGATCTAACTTCTGGAGGCAGTCAAAATGATCCTTAGAATTCTTCCCTACCTTATTCCTGTGCTGAGATACAGGCTGCTCCAACCTGCTGTAAAATGCTTGATTTCGAGAGTGAGCGAAACTAATGAAAACATTGTTGGGGTAAAACCTAAAGGGAAAGACCTAGCACCAAATCCAATTTGCCATCTGATCTAACTTCTGGAGGCAGTCAAAATGATCCTTAGAATTCTTCCCTACCTTATTCCTGTGCTGAGATACAGGCTGCTCCAACCTGCTGTAAAATGCTTGATTTCGAGAGTGAGCGAAACTAATGAAAACATTGTTGGGGTAAAACCTAAAGGG
This sequence comes from Melanerpes formicivorus, assembly GCF_026170545.1. Taxonomy (NCBI): domain Eukaryota; kingdom Metazoa; phylum Chordata; class Aves; order Piciformes; family Picidae; genus Melanerpes; species Melanerpes formicivorus. The sequence continues at coordinate 19,864 of NW_027144696.1, read as the reverse complement.
AAAGACCTAGCACCAAATCCAATTTGCCATCTGATCTAACTTCTGGAGGCAGTCAAAATGATCCTTAGAATTCTTCCCTACCTTATTCCTGTGCTGAGATACAGGCTGCTCCAACCTGCTGTAAAATGCTTGATTTCGAGAGTGAGCGAAACTAATGAAAACATTGTTGGGGTAAAACCTAAAGGGAAAGACCTAGCACCAAATTCCATTGGCCATCTGATCTAACTTCTGGAGGCAGTCAAAATGAGTATTTGAATTCTTCCCTACCTTATTCCTGTGCTGAGATACAGGCTGCTCCAACCTGCTGTAAAATGCTTGATTTCGAGAGTGAGCGAAACTAATGAAAACATTGTTGGGGTAAAACCTAAAGGGAAAGACCTAGCACCAAATTCCATTGGCCATCTGATCTAACTTCTGGAGGCAGTCAAAATGATCCTTAGAATTCTTCCCTACCTTATTCCTGTGCTGAGATACAGGCTGCTCCAACCTGCTGTAAAATGCTTGATTTCGAGAGTGAGCGAAACTAATGAAAACATTGTTGGGGTAAAACCTAAAGGGAAAGACCTAGCACCAAATCCAATTTGCCATCTGATCTAACTTCTGGAGGCAGTCAAAATGATCCTTAGAATTCTGCCCTACCTTATTCCTGTGCTGAGATACAGGCTGCTCCAACCTGCTGTAAAATGCTTGATTTCGAGAGTGAGCGAAACTAATGAAAACATTGTTGGGGTAAAACCTAAAGGGAAAGGCCTAGCACCAAATTGCATTGGCCATCTGATCTAACTTCTGGAGGCAGTCAAAATGAGTATTTGAATTCTTCCCTACCTTATTCCTGTGCTGAGATACAGGCTGCTCCAACCTGCTGTAAAATGCTTGATTTCGAGAGTGAGCGAAACTAATGAAAACATTGTTGGGGTAAAACCTAAAGGGAAAGACCTAGCACCAAATTGCATTGGCCATCTGATCTAACTTCTGGAGGCAGTCAAAATGAGTATTTGAATTCTTCCCTACCTTATTCCTGTGCTGAGATACAGGCTGCTCCAACCTGCTGTAAAATGCTTGATTTCGAGAGTGAGCGAAACTAATGAAAACATTGTTGGGGTAAAACCTAAAGGGAAAGACCTAGCACCAAATCCAATTTGCCATCTGATCTAACTTCTGGAGGCAGTCAAAATGATCCTTAGAATTCTTCCCTACCTTATTCCTGTGCTGAGATACAGGCTGCTCCAACCTGCTGTAAAATGCTTGATATCGAGAGTGAGCGAAACTAATGAAAACATTGTTGGGGTAAAACCTAAAGGGAAAGACCTAGCACCAAATCCAATTTGCCATCTGATCTAACTTCTGGAGGCAGTCAAAATGATCCTTAGAATTCTTCCCTACCTTATTCCTGTGCTGAGATACAGGCTGCTCCAACCTGCTGTAAAATGCTTGATTTCGAGAGTGAGCGAAACTAATGAAAACATTGTTGGGGTAAAACCTAAAGGGAAAGACCTAGCACCAAATCCAATTTGCCATCTGATCTAACTTCTGGAGGCAGTCAAAATGATCCTTAGAATTCTTCCCTACCTTATTCCTGTGCTGAGATACAGGCTGCTCCAACCTGCTGTAAAATGCTTGATTTCGAGAGTGAGCGAAACTAATGAAAACATTGTTGGGGTAAAACCTAAAGGGAAAGACCTAGCACCAAATTCCATTGGCCATCTGATCTAACTTCTGGAGGCAGTCAAAATGAGTATTTGAATTCTTCCCTACCTTATTCCTGTGCTGAGATACAGGCTGCTCCAACCTGTTGTAAAATGATGATTTCGAGAGTGAGCGAAACTAATGAAAACATTGTTGGGGTAAAACCTAAAGGGAAAGACCTAGCACCAAATCCAATTTGCCATCTGATCTAACTTCTGGAGGCAGTCAAAATGATCCTTAGAATTCTTCCCTACCTTATTCCTGTGCTGAGATACAGGCTGCTCCAACCTGCTGTAAAATGCTTGATTTCGAGAGTGAGCGAAACTAATGAAAACATTGTTGGGGTAAAACCTAAAGGGAAAGACCTAGCACCAAATCCAATTTGCCATCTGATCTAACTTCTGGAGGCAGTCAAAATGATCCTTAGAATTCTTCCCTACCTTATTCCTGTGCTGAGATACAGGCTGCTCCAACCTGCTGTAAAATGCTTGATTTCGAGAGTGAGCGAAACTAATGAAAACATTGTTGGGGTAAAACCTAAAGGGAAAGACCTAGCACCAAATTCCATTGGCCATCTGATCTAACTTCTGGAGGCAGTCAAAATGAGTATTTGAATTCTTCCCTACCTTATTCCTGTGCTGAGATACAGGCTGCTCCAACCTGCTGTAAAATGATGATTTCGAGAGTGAGCGAAACTAATGAAAACATTGTTGGGGTAAAACCTAAAGGGAAAGACCTAGCACCAAATCAAATTTGCCATCTGATCTAACTTCTGGAGGCAGTCAAAATGATCCTTAGAATTCTTCCCTACCTTATTCCTGTGCTGAGATACAGGCTGCTCCAACCTGCTGTAAAATGCTTGATTTCGAGAGTGAGCGAAACTAATGAAAACATTGTTGGGGTAAAACCTAAAGGGAAAGACCTAGCACCAAATCCAATTTGCCATCTGATCTAACTTCTGGAGGCAGTCAAAATGATCCTTAGAATTCTTCCCTACCTTATTCCTGTGCTGAGATACAGGCTGCTCCAACCTGCTGTAAAATGCTTGATTTCGAGAGTGAGCGAAACTAATGAAAACATTGTTGGGGTAAAACCTAAAGGGAAAGACCTAGCACCAAATCCAATTTGCCATCTGATCTAACTTCTGGAGGCAGTCAAAATGATCCTAAGAATTCTTCCCTACCTTATTCCTGTGCTGAGATACAGGCTGCTCCAACCTGCTGTAAAATGCTTGATTTCGAGAGTGAGCGAAACTAATGAAAACATTGTTGGGGTAAAACCTAAAGGGAAAGACCTAGCACCAAATCCAATTTGCCATCTGATCTAACTTCTGGAGGCAGTCAAAATGATCCTTAGAATTCTTCCCTACCTTATTCCTGTGCTGAGATACAGGCTGCTCCAACCTGCTGTAAAATGCTTGATTTCGAGAGTGAGCGAAACTAATGAAAACATTGTTGGGGTAAAACCTAAAGGGAAAGACCTAGCACCAAATCCAATTTGCCATCTGATCTAACTTCTGGAGGCAGTCAAAATGATCCTTAGAATTCTGCCCTACCTTATTCCTGTGCTGAGATACAGGCTGCTCCAACCTGCTGTAAAATGCTTGATTTCGAGAGTGAGCGAAACTAATGAAAACATTGTTGGGGTAAAACCTAAAGGGAAAGGCCTAGCACCAAATTGCATTGGCCATCTGATCTAACTTCTGGAGGCAGTCAAAATGAGTATTTGAATTCTTCCCTACCTTATTCCTGTGCTGAGATACAGGCTGCTCCAACCTGCTGTAAAATGCTTGATTTCGAGAGTGAGCGAAACTAATGAAAACATTGTTGGGGTAAAACCTAAAGGGAAAGACCTAGCACCAAATTGCATTGGCCATCTGATCTAACTTCTGGAGGCAGTCAAAATGAGTATTTGAATTCTTCCCTACCTTATTCCTGTGCTGAGATACAGGCTGCTCCAACCTGCTGTAAAATGCTTGATTTCGAGAGTGAGCGAAACTAATGAAAACATTGTTGGGGTAAAACCTAAAGGGAAAGACCTAGCACCAAATCCAATTTGCCATCTGATCTAACTTCTGGAGGCAGTCAAAATGATCCTTAGAATTCTTCCCTACCTTATTCCTGTGCTGAGATACAGGCTGCTCCAACCTGCTGTAAAATGCTTGATATCGAGAGTGAGCGAAACTAATGAAAACATTGTTGGGGTAAAACCTAAAGGGAAAGACCTAGCACCAAATCCAATTTGCCATCTGATCTAACTTCTGGAGGCAGTCAAAATGATCCTTAGAATTCTTCCCTACCTTATTCCTGTGCTGAGATACAGGCTGCTCCAACCTGCTGTAAAATGCTTGATTTCGAGAGTGAGCGAAACTAATGAAAACATTGTTGGGGTAAAACCTAAAGGGAAAGACCTAGCACCAAATCCAATTTGCCATCTGATCTAACTTCTGGAGGCAGTCAAAATGATCCTTAGAATTCTTCCCTACCTTATTCCTGTGCTGAGATACAGGCTGCTCCAACCTGCTGTAAAATGCTTGATTTCGAGAGTGAGCGAAACTAATGAAAACATTGTTGGGGTAAAACCTAAAGGGAAAGACCTAGCACCAAATTCCATTGGCCATCTGATCTAACTTCTGGAGGCAGTCAAAATGAGTATTTGAATTCTTCCCTACCTTATTCCTGTGCTGAGATACAGGCTGCTCCAACCTGTTGTAAAATGATGATTTCGAGAGTGAGCGAAACTAATGAAAACATTGTTGGGGTAAAACCTAAAGGGAAAGACCTAGCACCAAATCCAATTTGCCATCTGATCTAACTTCTGGAGGCAGTCAAAATGATCCTTAGATTTCTTCCCTACCTTATTCCTGTGCTGAGATACAGGCTGCTCCAACCTGCTGTAAAATGCTTGATTTCGAGAGTGAGCGAAACTAATGAAAACATTGTTGGGGTAAAACCTAAAGGGAAAGACCTAGCACCAAATCCAATTTGCCATCTGATCTAACTTCTGGAGGCAGTCAAAATGATCCTTAGAATTCTTCCCTACCTTATTCCTGTGCTGAGATACAGGCTGCTCCAACCTGCTGTAAAATGCTTGATTTCGAGAGTGAGCGAAACTAATGAAAACATTGTTGGGGTAAAACCTAAAGGGAAAGACCTAGCACCAAATTCCATTGGCCATCTGATCTAACTTCTGGAGGCAGTCAAAATGAGTATTTGAATTCTTCCCTACCTTATTCCTGTGCTGAGATACAGGCTGCTCCAACCTGCTGTAAAATGATGATTTCGAGAGTGAGCGAAACTAATGAAAACATTGTTGGGGTAAAACCTAAAGGGAAAGACCTAGCACCAAATCAAATTTGCCATCTGATCTAACTTCTGGAGGCAGTCAAAATGATCCTTAGAATTCTTCCCTACCTTATTCCTGTGCTGAGATACAGGCTGCTCCAACCTGCTGTAAAATGCTTGATTTCGAGAGTGAGCGAAACTAATGAAAACATTGTTGGGGTAAAACCTAAAGGGAAAGACCTAGCACCAAATCCAATTTGCCATCTGATCTAACTTCTGGAGGCAGTCAAAATGATCCTTAGAATTCTTCCCTACCTTATTCCTGTGCTGAGATACAGGCTGCTCCAACCTGCTGTAAAATGCTTGATTTCGAGAGTGAGCGAAACTAATGAAAACATTGTTGGGGTAAAACCTAAAGGGAAAGACCTAGCACCAAATCCAATTTGCCATCTGATCTAACTTCTGGAGGCAGTCAAAATGATCCTTAGAATTCTTCCCTACCTTATTCCTGTGCTGAGATACAGGCTGCTCCAACCTGCTGTAAAATGCTTGATTTCGAGAGTGAGCGAAACTAATGAAAACATTGTTGGGGTAAAACCTAAAGGGAAAGACCTAGCACCAAATCCAATTTGCCATCTGATCTAACTTCTGGAGGCAGTCAAAATGATCCTTAGAATTCTTCCCTACCTTATTCCTGTGCTGAGATACAGGCTGCTCCAACCTGCTGTAAAATGCTTGATTTCGAGAGTGAGCGAAACTAATGAAAACATTGTTGGGGTAAAACCTAAAGGGAAAGACCTAGCACCAAATCCAATTTGCCATCTGATCTAACTTCTGGAGGCAGTCAAAATGATCCTTAGAATTCTTCCCTACCTTATTCCTGTGCTGAGATACAGGCTGCTCCAACCTGCTGTAAAATGCTTGATTTCGAGAGTGAGCGAAACTAATGAAAACATTGTTGGGGTAAAACCTAAAGGGAAAGACCTAGCACCAAATCCAATTTGCCATCTGATCTAACTTCTGGAGGCAGTCAAAATGATCCTTAGAATTCTTCCCTACCTTATTCCTGTGCTGAGATACAGGCTGCTCCAACCTGCTGTAAAATGCTTGATTTCGAGAGTGAGCGAAACTAATGAAAACATTGTTGGGGTAAAACCTAAAGGGAAAGACCTAGCACCAAATTCCATTGGCCATCTGATCTAACTTCTGGAGGCAGTCAAAATGAGTATTTGAATTCTTCCCTACCTTATTCCTGTGCTGAGATACAGGCTGCTCCAACCTGCTGTAAAATGCTTGATTTCGAGAGTGAGCGAAACTAATGAAAACATTGTTGGGGTAAAACCTAAAGGGAAAGACCTAGCACCAAATTGCATTGGCCATCTGATCTAACTTCTGGAGGCAGTCAAAATGATCCTTAGAATTCTTCCCTACCTTATTCCTGTGCTGAGATACAGGCTGCTCCAACCTGCTGTAAAATGCTTGATTTCGAGAGTGAGCGAAACTAATGAAAACATTGTTGGGGTAAAACCTAAAGGGAAAGACCTAGCACCAAATCCAATTTGCCATCTGATCTAACTTCTGGAGGCAGTCAAAATGATCCTTAGAATTCTTCCCTACCTTATTCCTGTGCTGAGATACAGGCTGCTCCAACCTGCTGTAAAATGCTTGATTTCGAGAGTGAGCGAAACTAATGAAAACATTGTTGGGGTAAAACCTAAAGGGAAAGACCTAGCACCAAATCCAATTTGCCATCTGATCTAACTTCTGGAGGCAGTCAAAATGATCCTTAGAATTCTTCCCTACCTTATTCCTGTGCTGAGATACAGGCTGCTCCAACCTGCTGTAAAATGCTTGATTTCGAGAGTGAGCGAAACTAATGAAAACATTGTTGGGGTAAAACCTAAAGGGAAAGACCTAGCACCAAATCCAATTTGCCATCTGATCTAACTTCTGGAGGCAGTCAAAATGATCCTTAGAATTCTTCCCTACCTTATTCCTGTGCTGAGATACAGGCTGCTCCAACCTGCTGTAAAATGCTTGATTTCGAGAGTGAGCGAAACTAATGAAAACATTGTTGGGGTAAAACCTAAAGGGAAAGACCTAGCACCAAATCCAATTTGCCATCTGATCTAACTTCTGGAGGCAGTCAAAATGATCCTTAGAATTCTTCCCTACCTTATTCCTGTGCTGAGATACAGGCTGCTCCAACCTGCTGTAAAATGCTTGATTTCGAGAGTGAGCGAAACTAATGAAAACATTGTTGGGGTAAAACCTAAAGGGAAAGACCTAGCACCAAATCCAATTTGCCATCTGATCTAACTTCTGGAGGCAGTCAAAATGATCCTTAGAATTCTGCCCTACCTTATTCCTGTGCTGAGATACAGGCTGCTCCAACCTGCTGTAAAATGCTTGATTTCGAGAGTGAGCGAAACTAATGAAAACATTGTTGGGGTAAAACCTAAAGGGAAAGGCCTAGCACCAAATTGCATTGGCCATCTGATCTAACTTCTGGAGGCAGTCAAAATGAGTATTTGAATTCTTCCCTACCTTATTCCTGTGCTGAGATACAGGCTGCTCCAACCTGCTGTAAAATGCTTGATTTCGAGAGTGAGCGAAACTAATGAAAACATTGTTGGGGTAAAACCTAAAGGGAAAGACCTAGCACCAAATTGCATTGGCCATCTGATCTAACTTCTGGAGGCAGTCAAAATGAGTATTTGAATTCTTCCCTACCTTATTCCTGTGCTGAGATACAGGCTGCTCCAACCTGCTGTAAAATGCTTGATTTCGAGAGTGAGCGAAACTAATGAAAACATTGTTGGGGTAAAACCTAAAGGGAAAGACCTAGCACCAAATCCAATTTGCCATCTGATCTAACTTCTGGAGGCAGTCAAAATGATCCTTAGAATTCTTCCCTACCTTATTCCTGTGCTGAGATACAGGCTGCTCCAACCTGCTGTAAAATGCTTGATTTCGAGAGTGAGCGAAACTAATGAAAACATTGTTGGGGTAAAACCTAAAGGGAAAGACCTAGCACCAAATCCAATTTGCCATCTGATCTAACTTCTGGAGGCAGTCAAAATGATCCTTAGAATTCTTCCCTACCTTATTCCTGTGCTGAGATACAGGCTGCTCCAACCTGCTGTAAAATGCTTGATTTCGAGAGTGAGCGAAACTAATGAAAACATTGTTGGGGTAAAACCTAAAGGGAAAGACCTAGCACCAAATCCAATTTGCCATCTGATCTAACTTCTGGAGGCAGTCAAAATGATCCTTAGAATTCTTCCCTACCTTATTCCTGTGCTGAGATACAGGCTGCTCCAACCTGCTGTAAAATGCTTGATTTCGAGAGTGAGCGAAACTAATGAAAACATTGTTGGGGTAAAACCTAAAGGGAAAGACCTAGCACCAAATTCCATTGGCCATCTGATCTAACTTCTGGAGGCAGTCAAAATGAGTATTTGAATTCTTCCCTACCTTATTCCTGTGCTGAGATACAGGCTGCTCCAACCTGCTGTAAAATGATGATTTCGAGAGTGAGCGAAACTAATGAAAACATTGTTGGGGTAAAACCTAAAGGGAAAGACCTAGCACCAAATCCAATTTGCCATCTGATCTAACTTCTGGAGGCAGTCAAAATGATCCTTAGAATTCTTCCCTACCTTATTCCTGTGCTGAGATACAGGCTGCTCCAACCTGCTGTAAAATGCTTGATTTCGAGAGTGAGCGAAACTAATGAAAACATTGTTGGGGTAAAACCTAAAGGGAAAGACCTAGCACCAAATCCAATTTGCCATCTGATCTAACTTCTGGAGGCAGTCAAAATGAGTATTTGAATTCTTCCCTACCTTATTCCTGTGCTGAGATACAGGCTGCTCCAACCTGCTGTAAAATGCTTGATTTCGAGAGTGAGCGAAACTAATGAAAACATTGTTGGGGTAAAACCTAAAGGGAAAGACCTAGCACCAAATCCAATTTGCCATCTGATCTAACTTCTGGAGGCAGTCAAAATGATCCTTAGAATTCTTCCCTACCTTATTCCTGTGCTGAGATACAGGCTGCTCCAACCTGCTGTAAAATGCTTGATTTCGAGAGTGAGCGAAACTAATGAAAACATTGTTGGGGTAAAACCTAAAGGGAAAGACCTAGCACCAAATCCAATTTGCCATCTGATCTAACTTCTGGAGGCAGTCAAAATGATCCTTAGAATTCTTCCCTACCTTATTCCTGTGCTGAGATACAGGCTGCTCCAACCTGCTGTAAAATGCTTGATTTCGAGAGTGAGCGAAACTAATGAAAACATTGTTGGGGTAAAACCTAAAGGGAAAGACCTAGCACCAAATCCAATTTGCCATCTGATCTAACTTCTGGAGGCAGTCAAAATGATCCTTAGAATTCTTCCCTACCTTATTCCTGTGCTGAGATACAGGCTGCTCCAACCTGCTGTAAAATGCTTGATTTCGAGAGTGAGCGAAACTAATGAAAACATTGTTGGGGTAAAACCTAAAGGGAAAGACCTAGCACCAAATTCCATTGGCCATCTGATCTAACTTCTGGAGGCAGTCAAAATGAGTATTTGAATTCTTCCCTACCTTATTCCTGTGCTGAGATACAGGCTGCTCCAACCTGCTGTAAAATGATGATTTCGAGAGTGAGCGAAACTAATGAAAACATTGTTGGGGTAAAACCTAAAGGGAAAGACCTAGCACCAAATCCAATTTGCCATCTGATCTAACTTCTGGAGGCAGTCAAAATGATCCTTAGAATTCTTCCCTACCTTATTCCTGTGCTGAGATACAGGCTGCTCCAACCTGCTGTAAAATGCTTGATTTCGAGAGTGAGCGAAACTAATGAAAACATTGTTGGGGTAAAACCTAAAGGGAAAGACCTAGCACCAAATCCAATTTGCCATCTGATCTAACTTCTGGAGGCAGTCAAAATGATCCTTAGAATTCTTCCCTACCTTATTCCTGTGCTGAGATACAGGCTGCTCCAACCTGCTGTAAAATGCTTGATTTCGAGAGTGAGCGAAACTAATGAAAACATTGTTGGGGTAAAACCTAAAGGGAAAGACCTAGCACCAAATCCAATTTGCCATCTGATCTAACTTCTGGAGGCAGTCAAAATGATCCTTAGAATTCTTCCCTACCTTATTCCTGTGCTGAGATACAGGCTGCTCCAACCTGCTGTAAAATGCTTGATTTCGAGAGTGAGCGAAACTAATGAAAACATTGTTGGGGTAAAACCTAAAGGGAAAGACCTAGCACCAAATCAAATTTGCCATCTGATCTAACTTCTGGAGGCAGTCAAAATGATCCTTAGAATTCTTCCCTACCTTATTCCTGTGCTGAGATACAGGCTGCTCCAACCTGCTGTAAAATGCTTGATTTCGAGAGTGAGCGAAACTAATGAAAACATTGTTGGGGTAAAACCTAAAGGGAAAGACCTAGCACCAAATCCAATTTGCCATCTGATCTAACTTCTGGAGGCAGTCAAAATGATCCTTAGAATTCTTCCCTACCTTATTCCTGTGCTGAGATACAGGCTGCTCCAACCTGCTGTAAAATGCTTGATTTCGAGAGTGAGCGAAACTAATGAAAACATTGTTGGGGTAAAACCTAAAGGGAAAGACCTAGCACCAAATCCAATTTGCCATCTGATCTAACTTCTGGAGGCAGTCAAAATGATCCTTAGAATTCTTCCCTACCTTATTCCTGTGCTGAGATACAGGCTGCTCCAACCTGCTGTAAAATGCTTGATTTCGAGAGTGAGCGAAACTAATGAAAACATTGTTGGGGTAAAACCTAAAGGGAAAGACCTAGCACCAAATCCAATTTGCCATCTGATCTAACTTCTGGAGGCAGTCAAAATGATCCTTAGAATTCTTCCCTACCTTATTCCTGTGCTGAGATACAGGCTGCTCCAACCTGCTGTAAAATGCTTGATTTCGAGAGTGAGCGAAACTAATGAAAACATTGTTGGGGTAAAACCTAAAGGGAAAGACCTAGCACCAAATCCAATTTGCCATCTGATCTAACTTCTGGAGGCAGTCAAAATGATCCTTAGAATTCTGCCCTACCTTATTCCTGTGCTGAGATACAGGCTGCTCCAACCTGCTGTAAAATGCTTGATTTCGAGAGTGAGCGAAACTAATGAAAACATTGTTGGGGTAAAACCTAAAGGGAAAGACCTAGCACCAAATTGCATTGGCCATCTGATCTAACTTCTGGAGGCAGTCAAAATGAGTATTTGAATTCTTCCCTACCTTATTCCTGTGCTGAGATACAGGCTGCTCCAACCTGCTGTAAAATGCTTGATTTCGAGAGTGAGCGAAACTAATGAAAACATTGTTGGGGTAAAACCTAAAGGGAAAGACCTAGCACCAAATTCCATTGGCCATCTGATCTAACTTCTGGAGGCAGTCAAAATGATCCTTAGAATTCTTCCCTACCTTATTCCTGTGCTGAGATACAGGCTGCTCCAACCTGCTGTAAAATGCTTGATTTCGAGAGTGAGCGAAACTAATGAAAACATTGTTGGGGTAAAACCTAAAGGGAAAGACCTAGCACCAAATCCAATTTGCCATCTGATCTAACTTCTGGAGGCAGTCAAAATGATCCTTAGAATTCTGCCCTACCTTATTCCTGTGCTGAGATACAGGCTGCTCCAACCTGCTGTAAAATGCTTGATTTCGAGAGTGAGCGAAACTAATGAAAACATTGTTGGGGTAAAACCTAAAGGGAAAGACCTAGCACCAAATCCAATTTGCCATCTGATCTAACTTCTGGAGGCAGTCAAAATGATCCTTAGAATTCTTCCCTACCTTATTCCTGTGCTGAGATACAGGCTGCTCCAACCTGCTGTAAAATGCTTGATTTCGAGAGTGAGCGAAACTAATGAAAACATTGTTGGGGTAAAACCTAAAGGGAAAGACCTAGCACCAAATCCAATTTGCCATCTGATCTAACTTCTGGAGGCAGTCAAAATGATCCTTAGAATTCTTCCCTACCTTATTCCTGTGCTGAGATACAGGCTGCTCCAACCTGCTGTAAAATGCTTGATTTCGAGAGTGAGCGAAACTAATGAAAACATTGTTGGGGTAAAACCTAAAGGGAAAGACCTAGCACCAAATCCAATTTGCCATCTGATCTAACTTCTGGAGGCAGTCAAAATGATCCTTAGAATTCTTCCCTACCTTATTCCTGTGCTGAGATACAGGCTGCTCCAACCTGCTGTAAAATGCTTGATTTCGAGAGTGAGCGAAACTAATGAAAACATTGTTGGGGTAAAACCTAAAGGGAAAGACCTAGCACCAAATTGCATTGGCCATCTGATCTAACTTCTGGAGGCAGTCAAAATGAGTATTTGAATTCTTCCCTACCTTATTCCTGTGCTGAGATACAGGCTGCTCCAACCTGCTGTAAAATGCTTGATTTCGAGAGTGAGCGAAACTAATGAAAACATTGTTGGGGTAAAACCTAAAGGGAAAGACCTAGCACCAAATTGCATTGGCCATCTGATCTAACTTCTGGAGGCAGTCAAAATGATCCTTAGAATTCTTCCCTACCTTATTCCTGTGCTGAGATACAGGCTGCTCCAACCTGCTGTAAAATGCTTGATTTCGAGAGTGAGCGAAACTAATGAAAACATTGTTGGGGTAAAACCTAAAGGGAAAGACCTAGCACCAAATCCAATTTGCCATCTGATCTAACTTCTGGAGGCAGTCAAAATGATCCTTAGAATTCTTCCCTACCTTATTCCTGTGCTGAGATACAGGCTGCTCCAACCTGCTGTAAAATGCTTGATTTCGAGAGTGAGCGAAACTAATGAAAACATTGTTGGGGTAAAACCTAAAGGGAAAGACCTAGCACCAAATCCAATTTGCCATCTGATCTAACTTCTGGAGGCAGTCAAAATGATCCTTAGAATTCTTCCCTACCTTATTCCTGTGCTGAGATACAGGCTGCTCCAACCTGCTGTAAAATGCTTGATTTCGAGAGTGAGCGAAACTAATGAAAACATTGTTGGGGTAAAACTTAAAGGGAAAGACCTAGCACCAAATTCCATTGGCCATCTGATCTAACTTCTGGAGGCAGTCAAAATGAGCCTTAGAATTCTTCCCTACCTAATTCCTGTGCTGAGATACAGGCTGCTCCAACCTGCTGTAAAATGCTTGATTTCGAGAATGAGCGAAACTAATGAAAACATTGTTGGGGTAAAACCTAAAGGGAAAGACCTAGCACCAAATTCCATTGGCCATCTGATCTAACTTCTGGAGGCAGTCAAAATGATCCTTAGAATTCTTCCCTACCTTATTCCTGTGCTGAGATACAGGCTGCTCCAACCTGCTGTAAAATGCTTGATTTCGAGAGTGAGCGAAACTAATGAAAACATTGTTGGGGTAAAACCTAAAGGGAAAGACCTAGCACCAAATCCAATTTGCCATCTGATCTAACTTCTGGAGGCAGTCAAAATGATCCTTAGAATTCTTCCCTACCTTATTCCTGTGCTGAGATACAGGCTGCTCCAACCTGCTGTAAAATGCTTGATTTCGAGAGTGAGCGAAACTAATGAAAACATTGTTGGGGTAAAACCTAAAGGGAAAGACCTAGCACCAAATTGCATTGGCCATCTGATCTAACTTCTGGAGGCAGTCAAAATGATCCTTAGAATTCTTCCCTACCTTATTCCTGTGCTGAGATACAGGCTGCTCCAACCTGCTGTAAAATGCTTGATTTCGAGAGTGAGCGAAACTAATGAAAACATTGTTGGGGTAAAACCTAAAGGGAAAGACCTAGCACCAAATCCAATTTGCCATCTGATCTAACTTCTGGAGGCAGTCAAAATGATCCTTAGAATTCTTCCCTACCTTATTCCTGTGCTGAGATACAGGCTGCTCCAACCTGCTGTAAAATGCTTGATTTCGAGAGTGAGCGAAACTAATGAAAACATTGTTGGGGTAAAACCTAAAGGGAAAGGCCTAGCACCAAATTGCATTGGCCATCTGATCTAACTTCTGGAGGCAGTCAAAATGAGTATTTGAATTCTTCCCTACCTTATTCCTGTGCTGAGATACAGGCTGCTCCAACCTGCTGTAAAATGCTTGATTTCGAGAGTGAGCGAAACTAATGAAAACATTGTTGGGGTAAAACCTAAAGGGAAAGACCTAGCACCAAATCCAATTTGCCATCTGATCTAACTTCTGGAGGCAGTCAAAATGATCCTTAGAATTCTTCCCTACCTTATTCCTGTGCTGAGATACAGGCTGCTCCAACCTGCTGTAAAATGCTTGATTTCGAGAGTGAGCGAAACTAATGAAAACATTGTTGGGGTAAAACCTAAAGGGAAAGACCTAGCACCAAATCCAATTTGCCATCTGATCTAACTTCTGGAGGCAGTCAAAATGATCCTTAGAATTCTTCCCTACCTTATTCCTGTGCTGAGATACAGGCTGCTCCAACCTGCTGTAAAATGCTTGATTTCGAGAATGAGCGAAACTAATGAAAACATTGTTGGGGTAAAACCTAAAGGGAAAGACCTAGCACCAAATTCCATTGGCCATCTGATCTAACTTCTGGAGGCAGTCAAAATGATCCTTAGAATTCTTCCCTACCTTATTCCTGTGCTGAGATACAGGCTGCTCCAACCTGCTGTAAAATGCTTGATTTCGAGAGTGAGCGAAACTAATGAAAACATTGTTGGGGTAAAACCTAAAGGGAAAGACCTAGCACCAAATCCAATTTGCCATCTGATCTAACTTCTGGAGGCAGTCAAAATGAGTATTTGAATTCTTCCCTACCTTATTCCTGTGCTGAGATACAGGCTGCTCCAACCTGCTGTAAAATGCTTGATTTCGAGAGTGAGCGAAACTAATGAAAACATTGTTGGGGTAAAACCTAAAGGGAAAGACCTAGCACCAAATTGCATTGGCCATCTGATCTAACTTCTGGAGGCAGTCAAAATGATCCTTAGAATTCTTCCCTACCTTATTCCTGTGCTGAGATACAGGCTGCTCCAACCTGCTGTAAAATGCTTGATTTCAAGAGTGAGCGAAACTAATGAAAACATTGTTGGGGTAAAACCTAAAGGGAAAGACCTAGCACCAAATCCAATTTGCCATCTGATCTAACTTCTGGAGGCAGTCAAAATGATCCTTAGAATTCTTCCCTACCTTATTCCTGTGCTGAGATACAGGCTGCTCCAACCTGCTGTAAAATGCTTGATTTCGAGAGTGAGCGAAACTAATGAAAACATTGTTGGGGTAAAACCTAAAGGGAAAGACCTAGCACCAAATCCAATTTGCCATCTGATCTAACTTCTGGAGGCAGTCAAAATGATCCTTAGAATTCTTCCCTACCTTATTCCTGTGCTGAGATACAGGCTGCTCCAACCTGCTGTAAAATGCTTGATTTCGAGAGTGAGCGAAACTAATGAAAACATTGTTGGGGTAAAACCTAAAGGGAAAGACCTAGCACCAAATTCCATTGGCCATCTGATCTAACTTCTGGAGGCAGTCAAAATGAGCCTTAGAATTCTTCCCTACCTAATTCCTGTGCTGAGATACAGGCTGCTCCAACCTGCTGTAAAATGCTTGATTTCGAGAATGAGCGAAACTAATGAAAACATTGTTGGGGTAAAACCTAAAGGGAAAGACCTAGCACCAAATTCCATTGGCCATCTGATCTAACTTCTGGAGGCAGTCAAAATGATCCTTAGAATTCTTCCCTACCTTATTCCTGTGCTGAGATACAGGCTGCTCCAACCTGCTGTAAAATGCTTGATTTCGAGAGTGAGCGAAACTAATGAAAACATTGTTGGGGTAAAACCTAAAGGGAAAGACCTAGCACCAAATCCAATTTGCCATCTGATCTAACTTCTGGAGGCAGTCAAAATGATCCTTAGAATTCTTCCCTACCTTATTCCTGTGCTGAGATACAGGCTGCTCCAACCTGCTGTAAAATGCTTGATTTCGAGAGTGAGCGAAACTAATGAAAACATTGTTGGGGTAAAACCTAAAGGGAAAGACCTAGCACCAAATCCAATTTGCCATCTGATCTAACTTCTGGAGGCAGTCAAAATGATCCTTAGAATTCTTCCCTACCTTATTCCTGTGCTGAGATACAGGCTGCTCCAACCTGCTGTAAAATGCTTGATTTCGAGAGTGAGCGAAACTAATGAAAACATTGTTGGGGTAAAACCTAAAGGGAAAGACCTAGCACCAAATCCAATTTGCCATCTGATCTAACTTCTGGAGGCAGTCAAAATGATCCTTAGAATTCTTCCCTACCTTATTCCTGTGCTGAGATACAGGCTGCTCCAACCTGCTGTAAAATGCTTGATTTCGAGAGTGAGCGAAACTAATGAAAACATTGTTGGGGTAAAACCTAAAGGGAAAGACCTAGCACCAAATCCAATTTGCCATCTGATCTAACTTCTGGAGGCAGTCAAAATGAGTATTTGAATTCTTCCCTACCTTATTCCTGTGCTGAGATACAGGCTGCTCCAACCTGCTGTAAAATGCTTGATTTCGAGAGTGAGCGAAACTAATGAAAACATTGTTGGGGTAAAACCTAAAGGGAAAGACCTAGCACCAAATCCAATTTGCCATCTGATCTAACTTCTGGAGGCAGTCAAAATGATCCTTAGAATTCTTCCCTACCTTATTCCTGTGCTGAGATACAGGCTGCTCCAACCTGCTGTAAAATGCTTGATTTCGAGAGTGAGCGAAACTAATGAAAACATTGTTGGGGTAAAACCTAAAGGGAAAGACCTAGCACCAAATCCAATTTGCCATCTGATCTAACTTCTGGAGGCAGTCAAAATGATCCTTAGAATTCTTCCCTACCTTATTCCTGTGCTGAGATACAGGCTGCTCCAACCTGCTGTAAAATGCTTGATTTCGAGAGTGAGCGAAACTAATGAAAACATTGTTGGGGTAAAACCTAAAGGGAAAGACCTAGCACCAAATCCAATTTGCCATCTGATCTAACTTCTGGAGGCAGTCAAAATGATCCTTAGAATTCTTCCCTACCTTATTCCTGTGCTGAGATACAGGCTGCTCCAACCTGCTGTAAAATGCTTGATTTCGAGAGTGAGCGAAACTAATGAAAACATTGTTGGGGTAAAACTTAAAGGGAAAGACCTAGCACCAAATTCCATTGGCCATCTGATCTAACTTCTGGAGGCAGTCAAAATGAGTATTTGAATTCTTCCCTACCTAATTCCTGTGCTGAGATACAGGCTGCTCCAACCTGCTGTAAAATGCTTGATTTCGAGAATGAGCGAAACTAATGAAAACATTGTTGGGGTAAAACCTAAAGGGAAAGACCTAGCACCAAATTCCATTGGCCATCTGATCTAACTTCTGGAGGCAGTCAAAATGATCCTTAGAATTCTTCCCTACCTTATTCCTGTGCTGAGATACAGGCTGCTCCAACCTGCTGTAAAATGCTTGATTTCGAGAGTGAGCGAAACTAATGAAAACATTGTTGGGGTAAAACCTAAAGGGAAAGACCTAGCACCAAATCCAATTTGCCATCTGATCTAACTTCTGGAGGCAGTCAAAATGATCCTTAGAATTCTTCCCTACCTTATTCCTGTGCTGAGATACAGGCTGCTCCAACCTGCTGTAAAATGCTTGATTTCGAGAGTGAGCGAAACTAATGGAAAACATTGTTGGGGTAAAACCTAAAGGGAAAGACCTAGCACCAAATCCAATTTGCCATCTGATCTAACTTCTGGAGGCAGTCAAAATGAGTATTTGAATTCTTCCCTACCTTATTCCTGTGCTGAGATACAGGCTGCTCCAACCTGCTGTAAAATGCTTGATTTCGAGAGTGAGCGAAACTAATGAAAACATTGTTGGGGTAAAACCTAAAGGGAAAGACCTAGCACCAAATCCAATTTGCCATCTGATCTAACTTCTGGAGGCAGTCAGAATGATCCTTAGAATTCTTCCCTACCTTATTCCTGTGCTGAGATACAGGCTGCTCCAACCTGCTGTAAAATGCTTGATTTCGAGAGTGAGCGAAACTAATGAAAACATTGTTGGGGTAAAACCTAAAGGGAAAGACCTAGCACCAAATTGCATTGGCCATCTGATCTAACTTCTGGAGGCAGTCAAAATGAGTATTTGAATTCTTCCCTACCTTATTCCTGTGCTGAGATACAGGCTGCTCCAACCTGCTGTAAAATGCTTGATTTCGAGAGTGAGCGAAACTAATGAAAACATTGTTGGGGTAAAACCTAAAGGGAAAGACCTAGCACCAAATCCAATTTGCCATCTGATCTAACTTCTGGAGGCAGTCAAAATGATCCTTAGAATTCTTCCCTACCTTATTCCTGTGCTGAGATACAGGCTGCTCCAACCTGCTGTAAAATGCTTGATTTCGAGAGTGAGCGAAACTAATGAAAACATTGTTGGGGTAAAACCTAAAGGGAAAGACCTAGCACCAAATCCAATTTGCCATCTGATCTAACTTCTGGAGGCAGTCAAAATGATCCTTAGAATTCTTCCCTACCTTATTCCTGTGCTGAGATACAGGCTGCTCCAACCTGCTGTAAAATGCTTGATTTCGAGAGTGAGCGAAACTAATGAAAACATTGTTGGGGTAAAACCTAAAGGGAAAGACCTAGCACCAAATTCCATTGGCCATCTGATCTAACTTCTGGAGGCAGTCAAAATGATCCTTAGAATTCTTCCCTACCTTATTCCTGTGCTGAGATACAGGCTGCTCCAACCTGCTGTAAAATGCTTGATTTCGAGAGTGAGCGAAACTAATGAAAACATTGTTGGGGTAAAACCTAAAGGGAAAGACCTAGCACCAAATCCAATTTGCCATCTGATCTAACTTCTGGAGGCAGTCAAAATGAGTATTTGAATTCTTCCCTACCTTATTCCTGTGCTGAGATACAGGCTGCTCCAACCTGCTGTAAAATGCTTGATTTCGAGAGTGAGCGAAACTAATGAAAACATTGTTGGGGGTAAAACCTAAAGGGAAAGACCTAGCACCAAATCCAATTTGCCATCTGATCTAACTTCTGGAGGCAGTCAAAATGATCCTTAGAATTCTTCCCTACCTTATTCCTGTGCTGAGATACAGGCTGCTCCAACCTGCTGTAAAATGCTTGATTTCGAGAGTGAGCGAAACTAATGAAAACATTGTTGGGGTAAAACCTAAAGGGAAAGACCTAGCACCAAATCCAATTTGCCATCTGATCTAACTTCTGGAGGCAGTCAAAATGATCCTTAGAATTCTTCCCTACCTTATTCCTGTGCTGAGATACAGGCTGCTCCAACCTGCTGTAAAATGCTTGATTTCGAGAGTGAGCGAAACTAATGAAAACATTGTTGGGGTAAAACCTAAAGGGAAAGACCTAGCACCAAATCCAATTTGCCATCTGATCTAACTTCTGGAGGCAGTCAAAATGATCCTTAGAATTCTTCCCTACCTTATTCCTGTGCTGAGATACAGGCTGCTCCAACCTGCTGTAAAATGCTTGATTTCGAGAGTGAGCGAAACTAATGAAAACATTGTTGGGGTAAAACCTAAAGGGAAAGACCTAGCACCAAATCCAATTTGCCATCTGATCTAACTTCTGGAGGCAGTCAAAATGATCCTTAGAATTCTTCCCTACCTTATTCCTGTGCTGAGATACAGGCTGCTCCAACCTGCTGTAAAATGCTTGATTTCGAGAGTGAGCGAAACTAATGAAAACATTGTTGGGGTAAAACCTAAAGGGAAAGACCTAGCACCAAATCCAATTTGCCATCTGATCTAACTTCTGGAGGCAGTCAAAATGATCCTTAGAATTCTTCCCTACCTTATTCCTGTGCTGAGATACAGGCTGCTCCAACCTGCTGTAAAATGCTTGATTTCGAGAGTGAGCGAAAC
>NW_027144695.1:0-33760 GCF_026170545.1 Melanerpes formicivorus | reverse complement strand
AGGGAAGAATTCTAAGGCTCATTTTGACTGCCTCCAGAAGTTAGATCAGATGGCAAATTGGATTTGGTGCTAGGTCTTTCCCTTTAGGTTTTACCCCAACAATGTTTTCATTAGTTTCGCTCACTCTCGAAATCAAGCATTTTACAGCAGGTTGGAGCAGCCTGTATCTCAGCACAGGAATAAGGTAGGGAAGAATTCTAAGGCTCATTTTGACTGCCTCCAGAAGTTAGATCAGATGGCAAATTGGATTTGGTGCTAGGTCTTTCCCTTTAGGTTTTACCCCAACAATGTTTTCATTAGTTTCGCTCACTCTCGAAATCAAGCATTTTACAGCAGGTTGGAGCAGCCTGTATCTCAGCACAGGAATAAGGTAGGGAAGAATTCTAAGGCTCATTTTGACTGCCTCCAGAAGTTAGATCAGATGGCAAATTGGATTTGGTGCTAGGTCTTTCCCTTTAGGTTTTACCCCAACAATGTTTTCATTAGTTTCGCTCACTCTCGAAATCAAGCATTTTACAGCAGGTTGGAGCAGCCTGTATCTCAGCACAGGAATAAGGTAGGGAAGAATTCTAAGGCTCATTTTGACTGCCTCCAGAAGTTAGATCAGATGGCAAATTGGATTTGGTGCTAGGTCTTTCCCTTTAGGTTTTACCCCAACAATGTTTTCATTAGTTTCGCTCACTCTCGAAATCAAGCATTTTACAGCAGGTTGGAGCAGCCTGTATCTCAGCACAGGAATAAGGTAGGGAAGAATTCTAAGGCTCATTTTGACTGCCTCCAGAAGTTAGATCAGATGGCAAATTGGATTTGGTGCTAGGTCTTTCCCTTTAGGTTTTACCCCAACAATGTTTTCATTAGTTTCGCTCACTCTCGAAATCAAGCATTTTACAGCAGGTTGGAGCAGCCTGTATCTCAGCACAGGAATAAGGTAGGGAAGAATTCTAAGGCTCATTTTGACTGCCTCCAGAAGTTAGATCAGATGGCAAATTGGATTTGGTGCTAGGTCTTTCCCTTTAGGTTTTACCCCAACAATGTTTTCATTAGTTTCGCTCACTCTCGAAATCAAGCATTTTACAGCAGGTTGGAGCAGCCTGTATCTCAGCACAGGAATAAGGTAGGGAAGAATTCTAAGGCTCATTTTGACTGCCTCCAGAAGTTAGATCAGATGGCAAATTGGATTTGGTGCTAGGTCTTTCCCTTTAGGTTTTACCCCAACAATGTTTTCATTAGTTTCGCTCACTCTCGAAATCAAGCATTTTACAGCAGGTTGGAGCAGCCTGTATCTCAGCACAGGAATAAGGTAGGGAAGAATTCTAAGGCTCATTTTGACTGCCTCCAGAAGTTAGATCAGTATGGCAAATTGGATTTGGTGCTAGGTCTTTCCCTTTAGGTTTTACCCCAACAATGTTTTCATTAGTTTCGCTCACTCTCGAAATCAAGCATTTTACAGCAGGTTGGAGCAGCCTGTATCTCAGCACAGGAATAAGGTAGGGAAGAATTCTAAGGCTCATTTTGACTGCCTCCAGAAGTTAGATCAGATGGCAAATTGGATTTGGTGCTAGGTCTTTCCCTTTAGGTTTTACCCCAACAATGTTTTCATTAGTTTCGCTCACTCTCGAAATCAAGCATTTTACAGCAGGTTGGAGCAGCCTGTATCTCAGCACAGGAATAAGGTAGGGAAGAATTCTAAGGCTCATTTTGACTGCCTCCAGAAGTTAGATCAGATGGCAAATTGGATTTGGTGCTAGGTCTTTCCCTTTAGGTTTTACCCCAACAATGTTTTCATTAGTTTCGCTCACTCTCGAAATCAAGCATTTTACAGCAGGTTGGAGCAGCCTGTATCTCAGCACAGGAATAAGGTAGGGAAGAATTCTAAGGCTCATTTTGACTGCCTCCAGAAGTTAGATCAGATGGCAAATTGGATTTGGTGCTAGGTCTTTCCCTTTAGGTTTTACCCCAACAATGTTTTCATTAGTTTCGCTCACTCTCGAAATCAAGCATTTTACAGCAGGTTGGAGCAGCCTGTATCTCAGCACAGGAATAAGGTAGGGAAGAATTCTAAGGCTCATTTTGACTGCCTCCAGAAGTTAGATCAGATGGCAAATTGGATTTGGTGCTAGGTCTTTCCCTTTAGGTTTTACCCCAACAATGTTTTCATTAGTTTCGCTCACTCTCGAAATCAAGCATTTTACAGCAGGTTGGAGCAGCCTGTATCTCAGCACAGGAATAAGGTAGGGAAGAATTCTAAGGCTCATTTTGACTGCCTCCAGAAGTTAGATCAGATGGCAAATTGGATTTGGTGCTAGGTCTTTCCCTTTAGGTTTTACCCCAACAATGTTTTCATTAGTTTCGCTCACTCTCGAAATCAAGCATTTTACAGCAGGTTGGAGCAGCCTGTATCTCAGCACAGGAATAAGGTAGGGAAGAATTCTAAGGCTCATTTTGACTGCCTCCAGAAGTTAGATCAGATGGCAAATTGGATTTGGTGCTAGGTCTTTCCCTTTAGGTTTTACCCCAACAATGTTTTCATTAGTTTCGCTCACTCTCGAAATCAAGCATTTTACAGCAGGTTGGAGCAGCCTGTATCTCAGCACAGGAATAAGGTAGGGAAGAATTCTAAGGCTCATTTTGACTGCCTCCAGAAGTTAGATCAGATGGCAAATTGGATTTGGTGCTAGGTCTTTCCCTTTAGGTTTTACCCCAACAATGTTTTCATTAGTTTCGCTCACTCTCGAAATCAAGCATTTTACAGCAGGTTGGAGCAGCCTGTATCTCAGCACAGGAATAAGGTAGGGAAGAATTCTAAGGCTCATTTTGACTGCCTCCAGAAGTTAGATCAGATGGCAAATTGGATTTGGTGCTAGGTCTTTCCCTTTAGGTTTTACCCCAACAATGTTTTCATTAGTTTCGCTCACTCTCGAAATCAAGCATTTTACAGCAGGTTGGAGCAGCCTGTATCTCAGCACAGGAATAAGGTAGGGAAGAATTCTAAGGCTCATTTTGACTGCCTCCAGAAGTTAGATCAGATGGCAAATTGGATTTGGTGCTAGGTCTTTCCCTTTAGGTTTTACCCCAACAATGTTTTCATTAGTTTCGCTCACTCTCGAAATCAAGCATTTTACAGCAGGTTGGAGCAGCCTGTATCTCAGCACAGGAATAAGGTAGGGAAGAATTCTAAGGCTCATTTTGACTGCCTCCAGAAGTTAGATCAGATGGCAAATTGGATTTGGTGCTAGGTCTTTCCCTTTAGGTTTTACCCCAACAATGTTTTCATTAGTTTCGCTCACTCTCGAAATCAAGCATTTTACAGCAGGTTGGAGCAGCCTGTATCTCAGCACAGGAATAAGGTAGGGAAGAATTCTAAGGCTCATTTTGACTGCCTCCAGAAGTTAGATCAGATGGCAAATTGGATTTGGTGCTAGGTCTTTCCCTTTAGGTTTTACCCCAACAATGTTTTCATTAGTTTCGCTCACTCTCGAAATCAAGCATTTTACAGCAGGTTGGAGCAGCCTGTATCTCAGCACAGGAATAAGGTAGGGAAGAATTCTAAGGATCATTTTGACTGCCTCCAGAAGTTAGATCAGATGGCAAATTGGATTTGGTGCTAGGTCTTTCCCTTTAGGTTTTACCCCAACAATGTTTTCATTAGTTTCGCTCACTCTCGAAATCAAGCATTTTACAGCAGGTTGGAGCAGCCTGTATCTCAGCACAGGAATAAGGTAGGGAAGAATTCTAAGGCTCATTTTGACTGCCTCCAGAAGTTAGATCAGATGGCAAATTGGATTTGGTGCTAGGTCTTTCCCTTTAGGTTTTACCCCAACAATGTTTTCATTAGTTTCGCTCACTCTCGAAATCAAGCATTTTACAGCAGGTTGGAGCAGCCTGTATCTCAGCACAGGAATAAGGTAGGGAAGAATTCTAAGGCTCATTTTGACTGCCTCCAGAAGTTAGATCAGATGGCAAATTGGATTTGGTGCTAGGTCTTTCCCTTTAGGTTTTACCCCAACAATGTTTTCATTAGTTTCGCTCACTCTCGAAATCAAGCATTTTACAGCAGGTTGGAGCAGCCTGTATCTCAGCACAGGAATAAGGTAGGGAAGAATTCTAAGGCTCATTTTGACTGCCTCCAGAAGTTAGATCAGATGGCAAATTGGATTTGGTGCTAGGTCTTTCCCTTTAGGTTTTACCCCAACAATGTTTTCATTAGTTTCGCTCACTCTCGAAATCAAGCATTTTACAGCAGGTTGGAGCAGCCTGTATCTCAGCACAGGAATAAGGTAGGGAAGAATTCTAAGGCTCATTTTGACTGCCTCCAGAAGTTAGATCAGATGGCAAATTGGATTTGGTGCTAGGTCTTTCCCTTTAGGTTTTACCCCAACAATGTTTTCATTAGTTTCGCTCACTCTCGAAATCAAGCATTTTACAGCAGGTTGGAGCAGCCTGTATCTCAGCACAGGAATAAGGTAGGGAAGAATTCTAAGGATCATTTTGACTGCCTCCAGAAGTTAGATCAGATGGCAAATTGGATTTGGTGCTAGGTCTTTCCCTTTAGGTTTTACCCCAACAATGTTTTCATTAGTTTCGCTCACTCTCGAAATCAAGCATTTTACAGCAGGTTGGAGCAGCCTGTATCTCAGCACAGGAATAAGGTAGGGAAGAATTCTAAGGCTCATTTTGACTGCCTCCAGAAGTTAGATCAGATGGCAAATTGGATTTGGTGCTAGGTCTTTCCCTTTAGGTTTTACCCCAACAATGTTTTCATTAGTTTCGCTCACTCTCGAAATCAAGCATTTTACAGCAGGTTGGAGCAGCCTGTATCTCAGCACAGGAATAAGGTAGGGAAGAATTCTAAGGATCATTTTGACTGCCTCCAGAAGTTAGATCAGATGGCAAATTGGATTTGGTGCTAGGTCTTTCCCTTTAGGTTTTACCCCAACAATGTTTTCATTAGTTTCGCTCACTCTCGAAATCAAGCATTTTACAGCAGGTTGGAGCAGCCTGTATCTCAGCACAGGAATAAGGTAGGGAAGAATTCTAAGGATCATTTTGACTGCCTCCAGAAGTTAGATCAGATGGCAAATTGGATTTGGTGCTAGGTCTTTCCCTTTAGCTTTTACCCCAACAATGTTTTCATTAGTTTCGCTCACTCTCGAAATCAAGCATTTTACAGCAGGTTGGAGCAGCCTGTATCTCAGCACAGGAATAAGGTAGGGAAGAATTCTAAGGATCATTTTGACTGCCTCCAGAAGTTAGATCAGATGGCAAATTGGATTTGGTGCTAGGTCTTTCCCTTTAGGTTTTACCCCAACAATGTTTTCATTAGTTTCGCTCACTCTCGAAATCAAGCATTTTACAGCAGGTTGGAGCAGCCTGTATCTCAGCACAGGAATAAGGTAGGGAAGAATTCTAAGGATCATTTTGACTGCCTCCAGAAGTTAGATCAGATGGCAAATTGGATTTGGTGCTAGGTCTTTCCCTTTAGGTTTTACCCCAACAATGTTTTCATTAGTTTTGCTCACTCTCGAAATCAAGCATTTTACAGCAGGTTGGAGCAGCCTGTATCTCAGCACAGGAATAAGGTAGGGAAGAATTCTAAGGCTCATTTTGACTGCCTCCAGAAGTTAGATCAGATGGCAAATTGGATTTGGTGCTAGGTCTTTCCCTTTAGGTTTTACCCCAACAATGTTTTCATTAGTTTCGCTCACTCTCGAAATCAAGCATTTTACAGGCAGGTTGGAGCAGCCTGTATCTCAGCACAGGACTAAGGTAGGGAAGAATTCTAAGGATCATTTTGACTGCCTCCAGAAGTTAGATCAGATGGCAAATTGGAATTTGGTGCTAGGTCTTTCCCTTTAGGTTTTACCCCAACAATGTTTTCATTAGTTTCGCTCACTCTCGAAATCAAGCATTTTACAGCAGGTTGGAGCAGCCTGTTATCTCAGCACAGGAATAAGGTAGGGGGAAGAATTCTAAGGATCATTTTGACTGCCTCCAGAAGTTAGATCAGATGGCAAATTGGATTTGGTGCTAGGTCTTTCCCTTTAGGTTTTACCCCAACAATGTTTTCATTAGTTTCGCTCACTCTCGAAATCAAGCATTTTACAGGCAGGTTGGAGCAGCCTGTATCTCAGCACAGGAATAAGGTATGGAAGAATTCTAAGGCTCATTTTGACTGCCTCCAGAAGTTAGATCAGATGGCAAATTGGATTTGGTGCTAGGTCTTTCCCTTTAGGTTTTACCCCAACAATGTTTTCATTAGTTTCGCTCACTCTCGAAATCAAGCATTTTACAGCAGGTTGGAGCAGCCTGTATCTCAGCACAGAATAAGGTAGGGAAGAATTCTAAGGATCATTTTGACTGCCTCCAGAAGTTAGATCAGATGGCAAATTGGATTTGGTGCTAGGTCTTTCCCTTTAGTTTTACCCCAACAATGTTTTCATTAGTTTCGCTCACTCTCGAAATCAAGCATTTTACAGCAGGTTGGAGCAGCCTGTATCTCAGCACAGGAATAAGGTAGGGAAGAATTCTAAGGCTCATTTTGACTGCCTCCAGAAGTTAGATCAGATGGCAAATTGGATTTGGTGCTAGGTCTTTCCCTTAGGTTTTACCCCCAACAATGTTTTCATTAGTTTCGCTCACTCTCGAAATCAAGCATTTTACAGCAGGTTGGAGCAGCCTGTATCTCAGCACAGGAATAAGGTAGGGAAGAATTCTAAGGCTCATTTTGACTGCCTCCAGAAGTTAGATACAGATGGCAAATTGGATTTGGTGCTAGGTCTTTTCCCTTTAGGTTTTACCCCAACAATGATTTTCATTAGTTTCGCTCACTCTCGAAATCAAGCATTTTACAGCAGGTTGGAGCAGCCTGTATCTCAGCACAGGAATAAGGTAGGGAAGAATTCTAAGGATCATTTTGACTGCCTCCAGAAGTTAGATCAGATGGCAAATTGGATTTGGGTGCTAGGTCTTTCCCTTTAGGTTTTACCCCAACAATGTTTTCATTAGTTTCGCTCACTCTCGAAATCAAGCATTTTACAGCAGGTTGGAGCAGCCTGTATCTCAGCACAGGAATAAGGCTAGGGAAGAATTCTAAGGATCATTTTGACTGCCTCCAGAAGTTAGATCAGATGGCCAAATTGGATTTGGTGCTAGGTCTTTCCCTTTAGGTTTTTACCCAACAATGTTTTCATTAGTTTTCGCTCACTCTCGAAATCAAGCATTTTACAGCAGGTTGGAGCAGCCTGTATCTCAGCACAGGAATAAGGTAGGGAAGAATTCTAAGGCTCATTTTGACTGCCTCCAGAAGTTAGATCAGATGGCAAATTGGATTTGGTGCTAGGTCTTTCCCTTTAGGTTTTACCCCAACAATGTTTTCATTAGTTTCGCTCACTCTCGAAATCAAGCATTTTACAGCAGGTTGGAGCAGCCTGTATTCTCAGCACAGGAATAAGGTAGGGAAGAATTCTAAGGATCATTTTGACTGCCTCAAGAAGTTAGATCAGATGGCAAATTGGATTTGGTGCTAGGTCTTTCCCTTTAGGTTTTACCCCAACAATGTTTTCATTAGTTTCGCTCACTCTCGAAATCAAGCATTTTACAGCAGGTTGGAGCAGCCTGTATCTCAGCACAGGAATAAGGTAGGGAAGAATTCTAAGGATCATTTTGACTGCCTCCAGAAGTTAGATCAGATGGCAAATTGGATTTGGTGCTAGGTCTTTCCCTTTAGGTTTTACCCCAACAATGTTTTCATTAGTTTCGCTCACTCTCGAAATCAAGCATTTTACAGCAGGTTGGAGCAGCCTGTATCTCAGCACAGGAATAAGGGTAGGGAAGAATTCTAAGGATCATTTTGACTGCCTCCAGAAGTTAGATCAGATGGCAAATTGGATTTGGTGCTAGGTCTTTCCCTTTAGGTTTTACCCCAACAATGTTTTCATTAGTTTCGCTCACTCTCGAAATCAAGCATTTTACAGCAGGTTGGAGCAGCCTGTATCTCAGCACAGGAATAAGGTAGGGAAGAATTCTAAGGATCATTTTGACTGCCTCCAGAAGTTAGATCAGATGGCAAAATTGGATTTG
The DNA here is from genome assembly GCF_026170545.1 of Melanerpes formicivorus. Taxonomy (NCBI): domain Eukaryota; kingdom Metazoa; phylum Chordata; class Aves; order Piciformes; family Picidae; genus Melanerpes; species Melanerpes formicivorus. The sequence goes on along the minus strand of NW_027144695.1, from coordinate 25,681 downwards.
GTGCTAGGTCTTTCCCTTTAGGTTTTACCCCAACAATGTTTTCATTAGTTTCGCTCACTCTCGAAATCAAGCATTTTACAGCAGGTTGGAGCAGCCTGTATCTCAAGCACAGGAATAAGGTAGGGGAAGAATTCTAAGGATCATTTTGGACTGCCTCCAGAAGTTAGATCAGATGGCAAATTGGATTTGGTGCTAGGTCTTTCCCTTTAGGTTTTACCCCAACAATGTTTTCATTAGTTTCGCTCACTCTTCGAAATCAAGCATTTTACAGCAGGTTGGAGCAGCCTGTATCTCAGCACAGGAATAAGGTAGGGAAGAATTCAAATACTCATTTTGACTGCCTCCAGAAGTTAGATCAGATGGCAAATTGGATTTGGTGCTAGGTCTTTCCCTTTAGGTTTTACCCCAACAATGTTTTCATTAGTTTCGCTCACTCTCGAAATCAAGCATTTTACAGCAGGTTGGAGCAGCCTGTATCTCAGCACAGGAATAAGGTAGGGAAGAATTCTAAGGATCATTTTGACTGCCTCCAGAAGTTAGATCAGATGGCAAATTGGATTTTGGTGCTAGGTCTTTCCCTTTAGGTTTTACCCCAACAATGTTTTCATTAGTTTCGCTCACTCTCGAAATCAAGCATTTTACAGCAGGTTGGAGCAGCCTGTATCTCAGCACAGGAATAAGGTAGGGAAGAATTCTAAGGATCATTTTGACTGCCTCCAGAAGTTAGATCAGATGACAAATTGGATTTGGTGCTAGGTCTTTCCCTTTAGGTTTTACCCCAACAATGTTTTCATTAGTTTCGCTCACTCTCGAAATCAAGCATTTTACAGCAGGTTGGAGCAGCCTGTATCTCAGCACAGGAATAAGGTAGGGAAGAATTCTAAGGATCATTTTGACTGCCTCCAGAAGTTAGATCAGATGGCAAATTGGATTTGGTGCTAGGTCTTTCCCTTTAGGTTTTACCCCAACAATGTTTTCATTAGTTTCGCTCACTCTCGAAATCAAGCATTTTACAGCAGGTTGGAGCAGCCTGTATCTCAGCACAGGAATAAGGTAGGGAAGAATTCTAAGGATCATTTTGACTGCCTCCAGAAGTTAGATCAGATGGCAAATTGGATTTGGTGCTAGGTCTTTCCCTTTAGGTTTTACCCCAACAATGTTTTCATTAGTTTCGCTCACTCTCGAAATCAAGCATTTTACAGCAGGTTGGAGCAGCCTGTATCTCAGCACAGGAATAAGGTAGGGAAGAATTCTAAGGCTCATTTTGACTGCCTCCAGAAGTTAGATCAGATGGCAAATTGGATTTGGTGCTAGGTCTTTCCCTTTAGGTTTTACCCCAACAATGTTTTCATTAGTTTCGCTCACTCTCGAAATCAAGCATTTTACAGCAGGTTGGAGCAGCCTGTATCTCAGCACAGGAATAAGGTAGGGAAGAATTCTAAGGATCATTTTGACTGCCTCCAGAAGTTAGATCAGATGGCAAATTGGATTTGGTGCTAGGTCTTTCCCTTTAGGTTTTACCCCAACAATGTTTTCATTAGTTTCGCTCACTCTCGAAATCAAGCATTTTACAGCAGGTTGGAGCAGCCTGTATCTCAGCACAGGAATAAGGTAGGGAAGAATTCTAAGGATCATTTTGACTGCCTCCAGAAGTTAGATCAGATGGCAAATTGGATTTGGTGCTAGGTCTTTCCCTTTAGGTTTTACCCCAACAATGTTTTCATTAGTTTCGCTCACTCTCGAAATCAAGCATTTTACAGCAGGTTGGAGCAGCCTGTATCTCAGCACAGGAATAAGGTAGGGAAGAATTCTAAGGCTCATTTTGACTGCCTCCAGAAGTTAGATCAGATGGCAAATTGGATTTGGTGCTAGGTCTTTCCCTTTAGGTTTTACCCCAACAATGTTTTCATTAGTTTCGCTCACTCTCGAAATCAAGCATTTTACAGCAGGTTGGAGCAGCCTGTATCTCAGCACAGGAATAAGGTAGGGAAGAATTCTAAGGATCATTTTGACTGCCTCCAGAAGTTAGATCAGATGGCAAATTGGATTTGGTGCTAGGTCTTTCCCTTTAGGTTTTACCCCAACAATGTTTTCATTAGTTTCGCTCACTCTCGAAATCAAGCATTTTACAGCAGGTTGGAGCAGCCTGTATCTCAGCACAGGAATAAGGTAGGGAAGAATTCTAAGGATCATTTTGACTGCCTCCAGAAGTTAGATCAGATGGCAAATTGGATTTGGTGCTAGGTCTTTCCCTTTAGCTTTTACCCCAACAATGTTTTCATTAGTTTCGCTCACTCTCGAAATCAAGCATTTTACAGCAGGTTGGAGCAGCCTGTATCTCAGCACAGGAATAAGGTAGGGAAGAATTCTAAGGATCATTTTGACTGCCTCCAGAAGTTAGATCAGATGGCAAATTGGATTTGGTGCTAGGTCTTTCCCTTTAGGTTTTACCCCAACAATGTTTTCATTAGTTTCGCTCACTCTCGAAATCAAGCATTTTACAGCAGGTTGGAGCAGCCTGTATCTCAGCACAGGAATAAGGTAGGGAAGAATTCTAAGGATCATTTTGACTGCCTCCAGAAGTTAGATCAGATGGCAAATTGGATTTGGTGCTAGGTCTTTCCCTTTAGGTTTTACCCCAACAATGTTTTCATTAGTTTTGCTCACTCTCGAAATCAAGCATTTTACAGCAGGTTGGAGCAGCCTGTATCTCAGCACAGGAATAAGGTAGGGAAGAATTCTAAGGCTCATTTTGACTGCCTCCAGAAGTTAGATCAGATGGCAAATTGGATTTGGTGCTAGGTCTTTCCCTTTAGGTTTTACCCCAACAATGTTTTCATTAGTTTCGCTCACTCTCGAAATCAAGCATTTTACAGCAGGTTGGAGCAGCCTGTATCTCAGCACAGGAATAAGGTAGGGAAGAATTCTAAGGATCATTTTGACTGCCTCCAGAAGTTAGATCAGATGGCAAATTGGATTTGGTGCTAGGTCTTTCCCTTTAGGTTTTACCCCAACAATGTTTTCATTAGTTTCGCTCACTCTCGAAATCAAGCATTTTACAGCAGGTTGGAGCAGCCTGTATCTCAGCACAGGAATAAGGTAGGGAAGAATTCTAAGGATCATTTTGACTGCCTCCAGAAGTTAGATCAGATGGCAAATTGGATTTGGTGCTAGGTCTTTCCCTTTAGGTTTTACCCCAACAATGTTTTCATTAGTTTCGCTCACTCTCGAAATCAAGCATTTTACAGCAGGTTGGAGCAGCCTGTATCTCAGCACAGGAATAAGGTAGGGAAGAATTCTAAGGCTCATTTTGACTGCCTCCAGAAGTTAGATCAGATGGCAAATTGGATTTGGTGCTAGGTCTTTCCCTTTAGGTTTTACCCCAACAATGTTTTCATTAGTTTCGCTCACTCTCGAAATCAAGCATTTTACAGCAGGTTGGAGCAGCCTGTATCTCAGCACAGGAATAAGGTAGGGAAGAATTCTAAGGATCATTTTGACTGCCTCCAGAAGTTAGATCAGATGGCAAATTGGATTTGGTGCTAGGTCTTTCCCTTTAGGTTTTACCCCAACAATGTTTTCATTAGTTTCGCTCACTCTCGAAATCAAGCATTTTACAGCAGGTTGGAGCAGCCTGTATCTCAGCACAGGAATAAGGTAGGGAAGAATTCTAAGGATCATTTTGACTGCCTCCAGAAGTTAGATCAGATGGCAAATTGGATTTGGTGCTAGGTCTTTCCCTTTAGGTTTTACCCCAACAATGTTTTCATTAGTTTCGCTCACTCTCGAAATCAAGCATTTTACAGCAGGTTGGAGCAGCCTGTATCTCAGCACAGGAATAAGGTAGGGAAGAATTCTAAGGCTCATTTTGACTGCCTCCAGAAGTTAGATCAGATGGCAAATTGGATTTGGTGCTAGGTCTTTCCCTTTAGGTTTTACCCCAACAATGTTTTCATTAGTTTCGCTCACTCTCGAAATCAAGCATTTTACAGCAGGTTGGAGCAGCCTGTATCTCAGCACAGGAATAAGGTAGGGAAGAATTCTAAGGATCATTTTGACTGCCTCCAGAAGTTAGATCAGATGGCAAATTGGATTTGGTGCTAGGTCTTTCCCTTTAGGTTTTACCCCAACAATGTTTTCATTAGTTTCGCTCACTCTCGAAATCAAGCATTTTACAGCAGGTTGGAGCAGCCTGTATCTCAGCACAGGAATAAGGTAGGGAAGAATTCTAAGGCTCATTTTGACTGCCTCCAGAAGTTAGATCAGATGGCAAATTGGATTTGGTGCTAGGTCTTTCCCTTTAGGTTTTACCCCAACAATGTTTTCATTAGTTTCGCTCACTCTCGAAATCAAGCATTTTACAGCAGGTTGGAGCAGCCTGTATCTCAGCACAGGAATAAGGTAGGGAAGAATTCTAAGGCTCATTTTGACTGCCTCCAGAAGTTAGATCAGATGGCAAATTGGATTTGGTGCTAGGTCTTTCCCTTTAGGTTTTACCCCAACAATGTTTTCATTAGTTTCGCTCACTCTCGAAATCAAGCATTTTACAGCAGGTTGGAGCAGCCTGTATCTCAGCACAGGAATAAGGTAGGGAAGAATTCTAAGGCTCATTTTGACTGCCTCCAGAAGTTAGATCAGATGGCAAATTGGATTTGGTGCTAGGTCTTTCCCTTTAGGTTTTACCCCAACAATGTTTTCATTAGTTTCGCTCACTCTCGAAATCAAGCATTTTACAGCAGGTTGGAGCAGCCTGTATCTCAGCACAGGAATAAGGTAGGGAAGAATTCTAAGGCTCATTTTGACTGCCTCCAGAAGTTAGATCAGATGGCAAATTGGATTTGGTGCTAGGTCTTTCCCTTTAGGTTTTACCCCAACAATGTTTTCATTAGTTTCGCTCACTCTCGAAATCAAGCATTTTACAGCAGGTTGGAGCAGCCTGTATCTCAGCACAGGAATAAGGTAGGGAAGAATTCTAAGGCTCATTTTGACTGCCTCCAGAAGTTAGATCAGATGGCAAATTGGATTTGGTGCTAGGTCTTTCCCTTTAGGTTTTACCCCAACAATGTTTTCATTAGTTTCGCTCACTCTCGAAATCAAGCATTTTACAGCAGGTTGGAGCAGCCTGTATCTCAGCACAGGAATAAGGTAGGGAAGAATTCTAAGGATCATTTTGACTGCCTCCAGAAGTTAGATCAGATGGCAAATTGGATTTGGTGCTAGGTCTTTCCCTTTAGGTTTTACCCCAACAATGTTTTCATTAGTTTCGCTCACTCTCGAAATCAAGCATTTTACAGCAGGTTGGAGCAGCCTGTATCTCAGCACAGGAATAAGGTAGGGAAGAATTCTAAGGATCATTTTGACTGCCTCCAGAAGTTAGATCAGATATCAAATTGGATTTGGTGCTAGGTCTTTCCCTTTAGGTTTTACCCCAACAATGTTTTCATTAGTTTCGCTCACTCTCGAAATCAAGCATTTTACAGCAGGTTGGAGCAGCCTGTATCTCAGCACAGGAATAAGGTAGGGAAGAATTCTAAGGCTCATTTTGACTGCCTCCAGAAGTTAGATCAGATGGCAAATTGGATTTGGTGCTAGGTCTTTCCCTTTAGGTTTTACCCCAACAATGTTTTCATTAGTTTCGCTCACTCTCGAAATCAAGCATTTTACAGCAGGTTGGAGCAGCCTGTATCTCAGCACAGGAATAAGGTAGGGAAGAATTCTAAGGATCATTTTGACTGCCTCCAGAAGTTAGATCAGATGGCAAATTGGATTTGGTGCTAGGTCTTTCCCTTTAGGTTTTACCCCAACAATGTTTTCATTAGTTTCGCTCACTCTCGAAATCAAGCATTTTACAGCAGGTTGGAGCAGCCTGTATCTCAGCACAGGAATAAGGTAGGGAAGAATTCTAAGGCTCATTTTGACTGCCTCCAGAAGTTAGATCAGATGGCAAATTGGATTTGGTGCTAGGTCTTTCCCTTTAGGTTTTACCCCAACAATGTTTTCATTAGTTTCGCTCACTCTCGAAATCAAGCATTTTACAGCAGGTTGGAGCAGCCTGTATCTCAGCACAGGAATAAGGTAGGGAAGAATTCTAAGGATCATTTTGACTGCCTCCAGAAGTTAGATCAGATGGCAAATTGGATTTGGTGCTAGGTCTTTCCCTTTAGGTTTTACCCCAACAATGTTTTCATTAGTTTCGCTCACTCTCGAAATCAAGCATTTTACAGCAGGTTGGAGCAGCCTGTATCTCAGCACAGGAATAAGGTAGGGAAGAATTCTAAGGATCATTTTGACTGCCTCCAGAAGTTAGATCAGATGGCAAATTGGATTTGGTGCTAGGTCTTTCCCTTTAGGTTTTACCCCAACAATGTTTTCATTAGTTTCGCTCACTCTCGAAATCAAGCATTTTACAGCAGGTTGGAGCAGCCTGTATCTCAGCACAGGAATAAGGTAGGGAAGAATTCTAAGGCTCATTTTGACTGCCTCCAGAAGTTAGATCAGATGGCAAATTGGATTTGGTGCTAGGTCTTTCCCTTTAGGTTTTACCCCAACAATGTTTTCATTAGTTTCGCTCACTCTCGAAATCAAGCATTTTACAGCAGGTTGGAGCAGCCTGTATCTCAGCACAGGAATAAGGTAGGGAAGAATTCTAAGGCTCATTTTGACTGCCTCCAGAAGTTAGATCAGATGGCAAATTGGATTTGGTGCTAGGTCTTTCCCTTTAGGTTTTACCCCAACAATGTTTTCATTAGTTTCGCTCACTCTCGAAATCAAGCATTTTACAGCAGGTTGGAGCAGCCTGTATCTCAGCACAGGAATAAGGTAGGGAAGAATTCTAAGGCTCATTTTGACTGCCTCCAGAAGTTAGATCAGATGGCAAATTGGATTTGGTGCTAGGTCTTTCCCTTTAGGTTTTACCCCAACAATGTTTTCATTAGTTTCGCTCACTCTCGAAATCAAGCATTTTACAGCAGGTTGGAGCAGCCTGTATCTCAGCACAGGAATAAGGTAGGGAAGAATTCTAAGGCTCATTTTGACTGCCTCCAGAAGTTAGATCAGATGGCAAATTGGATTTGGTGCTAGGTCTTTCCCTTTAGGTTTTACCCCAACAATGTTTTCATTAGTTTCGCTCACTCTCGAAATCAAGCATTTTACAGCAGGTTGGAGCAGCCTGTATCTCAGCACAGGAATAAGGTAGGGAAGAATTCTAAGGCTCATTTTGACTGCCTCCAGAAGTTAGATCAGATGGCAAATTGGATTTGGTGCTAGGTCTTTCCCTTTAGGTTTTACCCCAACAATGTTTTCATTAGTTTCGCTCACTCTCGAAATCAAGCATTTTACAGCAGGTTGGAGCAGCCTGTATCTCAGCACAGGAATAAGGTAGGGAAGAATTCTAAGGCTCATTTTGACTGCCTCCAGAAGTTAGATCAGATGGCAAATTGGATTTGGTGCTAGGTCTTTCCCTTTAGGTTTTACCCCAACAATGTTTTCATTAGTTTCGCTCACTCTCGAAATCAAGCATTTTACAGCAGGTTGGAGCAGCCTGTATCTCAGCACAGGAATAAGGTAGGGAAGAATTCTAAGGCTCATTTTGACTGCCTCCAGAAGTTAGATCAGATGGCAAATTGGATTTGGTGCTAGGTCTTTCCCTTTAGGTTTTACCCCAACAATGTTTTCATTAGTTTCGCTCACTCTCGAAATCAAGCATTTTACAGCAGGTTGGAGCAGCCTGTATCTCAGCACAGGAATAAGGTAGGGAAGAATTCTAAGGCTCATTTTGACTGCCTCCAGAAGTTAGATCAGATGGCAAATTGGATTTGGTGCTAGGTCTTTCCCTTTAGGTTTTACCCCAACAATGTTTTCATTAGTTTCGCTCACTCTCGAAATCAAGCATTTTACAGCAGGTTGGAGCAGCCTGTATCTCAGCACAGGAATAAGGTAGGGAAGAATTCTAAGGCTCATTTTGACTGCCTCCAGAAGTTAGATCAGATGGCAAATTGGATTTGGTGCTAGGTCTTTCCCTTTAGGTTTTACCCCAACAATGTTTTCATTAGTTTCGCTCACTCTCGAAATCAAGCATTTTACAGCAGGTTGGAGCAGCCTGTATCTCAGCACAGGAATAAGGTAGGGAAGAATTCTAAGGCTCATTTTGACTGCCTCCAGAAGTTAGATCAGATGGCAAATTGGATTTGGTGCTAGGTCTTTCCCTTTAGGTTTTACCCCAACAATGTTTTCATTAGTTTCGCTCACTCTCGAAATCAAGCATTTTACAGCAGGTTGGAGCAGCCTGTATCTCAGCACAGGAATAAGGTAGGGAAGAATTCTAAGGCTCATTTTGACTGCCTCCAGAAGTTAGATCAGATGGCAAATTGGATTTGGTGCTAGGTCTTTCCCTTTAGGTTTTACCCCAACAATGTTTTCATTAGTTTCGCTCACTCTCGAAATCAAGCATTTTACAGCAGGTTGGAGCAGCCTGTATCTCAGCACAGGAATAAGGTAGGGAAGAATTCTAAGGCTCATTTTGACTGCCTCCAGAAGTTAGATCAGATGGCAAATTGGATTTGGTGCTAGGTCTTTCCCTTTAGGTTTTACCCCAACAATGTTTTCATTAGTTTCGCTCACTCTCGAAATCAAGCATTTTACAGCAGGTTGGAGCAGCCTGTATCTCAGCACAGGAATAAGGTAGGGAAGAATTCTAAGGCTCATTTTGACTGCCTCCAGAAGTTAGATCAGATGGCAAATTGGATTTGGTGCTAGGTCTTTCCCTTTAGGTTTTACCCCAACAATGTTTTCATTAGTTTCGCTCACTCTCGAAATCAAGCATTTTACAGCAGGTTGGAGCAGCCTGTATCTCAGCACAGGAATAAGGTAGGGAAGAATTCTAAGGCTCATTTTGACTGCCTCCAGAAGTTAGATCAGATGGCAAATTGGATTTGGTGCTAGGTCTTTCCCTTTAGGTTTTACCCCAACAATGTTTTCATTAGTTTCGCTCACTCTCGAAATCAAGCATTTTACAGCAGGTTGGAGCAGCCTGTATCTCAGCACAGGAATAAGGTAGGGAAGAATTCTAAGGCTCATTTTGACTGCCTCCAGAAGTTAGATCAGATGGCAAATTGGATTTGGTGCTAGGTCTTTCCCTTTAGGTTTTACCCCAACAATGTTTTCATTAGTTTCGCTCACTCTCGAAATCAAGCATTTTACAGCAGGTTGGAGCAGCCTGTATCTCAGCACAGGAATAAGGTAGGGAAGAATTCTAAGGCTCATTTTGACTGCCTCCAGAAGTTAGATCAGATGGCAAATTGGATTTGGTGCTAGGTCTTTCCCTTTAGGTTTTACCCCAACAATGTTTTCATTAGTTTCGCTCACTCTCGAAATCAAGCATTTTACAGCAGGTTGGAGCAGCCTGTATCTCAGCACAGGAATAAGGTAGGGAAGAATTCTAAGGCTCATTTTGACTGCCTCCAGAAGTTAGATCAGATGGCAAATTGGATTTGGTGCTAGGTCTTTCCCTTTAGGTTTTACCCCAACAATGTTTTCATTAGTTTCGCTCACTCTCGAAATCAAGCATTTTACAGCAGGTTGGAGCAGCCTGTATCTCAGCACAGGAATAAGGTAGGGAAGAATTCTAAGGCTCATTTTGACTGCCTCCAGAAGTTAGATCAGATGGCAAATTGGATTTGGTGCTAGGTCTTTCCCTTTAGGTTTTACCCCAACAATGTTTTCATTAGTTTCGCTCACTCTCGAAATCAAGCATTTTACAGCAGGTTGGAGCAGCCTGTATCTCAGCACAGGAATAAGGTAGGGAAGAATTCTAAGGCTCATTTTGACTGCCTCCAGAAGTTAGATCAGATGGCAAATTGGATTTGGTGCTAGGTCTTTCCCTTTAGGTTTTACCCCAACAATGTTTTCATTAGTTTCGCTCACTCTCGAAATCAAGCATTTTACAGCAGGTTGGAGCAGCCTGTATCTCAGCACAGGAATAAGGTAGGGAAGAATTCTAAGGCTCATTTTGACTGCCTCCAGAAGTTAGATCAGATGGCAAATTGGATTTGGTGCTAGGTCTTTCCCTTTAGGTTTTACCCCAACAATGTTTTCATTAGTTTCGCTCACTCTCGAAATCAAGCATTTTACAGCAGGTTGGAGCAGCCTGTATCTCAGCACAGGAATAAGGTAGGGAAGAATTCTAAGGCTCATTTTGACTGCCTCCAGAAGTTAGATCAGATGGCAAATTGGATTTGGTGCTAGGTCTTTCCCTTTAGGTTTTACCCCAACAATGTTTTCATTAGTTTCGCTCACTCTCGAAATCAAGCATTTTACAGCAGGTTGGAGCAGCCTGTATCTCAGCACAGGAATAAGGTAGGGAAGAATTCTAAGGCTCATTTTGACTGCCTCCAGAAGTTAGATCAGATGGCAAATTGGATTTGGTGCTAGGTCTTTCCCTTTAGGTTTTACCCCAACAATGTTTTCATTAGTTTCGCTCACTCTCGAAATCAAGCATTTTACAGCAGGTTGGAGCAGCCTGTATCTCAGCACAGGAATAAGGTAGGGAAGAATTCTAAGGCTCATTTTGACTGCCTCCAGAAGTTAGATCAGATGGCAAATTGGATTTGGTGCTAGGTCTTTCCCTTTAGGTTTTACCCCAACAATGTTTTCATTAGTTTCGCTCACTCTCGAAATCAAGCATTTTACAGCAGGTTGGAGCAGCCCTGTATCTCAGCACAGGAATAAGGTAGGGAAGAATTCTAAGGCTCATTTTGACTGCCTCCAGAAGTTAGATCAGATGGCAAATTGGATTTGGTGCTAGGTCTTTCCCTTTAGGTTTTACCCCAACAATGTTTTCATTAGTTTCGCTCACTCTCGAAATCAAGCATTTTACAGCAGGTTGGAGCAGCCTGTATCTCAGCACAGGAATAAGGTAGGGAAGAATTCTAAGGCTCATTTTGACTGCCTCCAGAAGTTAGATCAGATGGCAAATTGGATTTGGTGCTAGGTCTTTCCCTTTAGGTTTTACCCCAACAATGTTTTCATTAGTTTCGCTCACTCTCGAAATCAAGCATTTTACAGCAGGTTGGAGCAGCCTGTATCTCAGCACAGGAATAAGGTAGGGAAGAATTCTAAGGATCATTTTGACTGCCTCCAGAAGTTAGATCAGATGGCAAATTGGATTTGGTGCTAGGTCTTTCCCTTTAGGTTTTACCCCAACAATGTTTTCATTAGTTTCGCTCACTCTCGAAATCAAGCATTTTACAGCAGGTTGGAGCAGCCTGTATCTCAGCACAGGAATAAGGTAGGGAAGAATTCTAAGGCTCATTTTGACTGCCTCCAGAAGTTAGATCAGATGGCAAATTGGATTTGGTGCTAGGTCTTTCCCTTTAGGTTTTACCCCAACAATGTTTTCATTAGTTTCGCTCACTCTCGAAATCAAGCATTTTACAGCAGGTTGGAGCAGCCTGTATCTCAGCACAGGAATAAGGTAGGGAAGAATTCTAAGGATCATTTTGACTGCCTCCAGAAGTTAGATCAGATGGCAAATTGGATTTGGTGCTAGGTCTTTCCCTTTAGGTTTTACCCCAACAATGTTTTCATTAGTTTCGCTCACTCTCGAAATCAAGCATTTTACAGCAGGTTGGAGCAGCCTGTATCTCAGCACAGGAATAAGGTAGGGAAGAATTCTAAGGCTCATTTTGACTGCCTCCAGAAGTTAGATCAGATGGCAAATTGGATTTGGTGCTAGGTCTTTCCCTTTAGGTTTTACTCCAACAATGTTTTCATTAGTTTCGCTCACTCTCGAAATCAAGCATTTTACAGCAGGTTGGAGCAGCCTGTATCTCAGCACAGGAATAAGGTAGGGAAGAATTCTAAGGCTCATTTTGACTGCCTCCAGAAGTTAGATCAGATGGCAAATTGGATTTGGTGCTAGGTCTTTCCCTTTAGGTTTTTACCCCAACAATGTTTTCATTAGTTTCGCTCACTCTCGAAATCAAGCATTTTACAGCAGGTTGGAGCAGCCTGTATCTCAGCACAGGAATAAGGTAGGGAAGAATTCTAAGGATCATTTTGACTGCCTCCAGAAGTTAGATCAGATGGCAAATTGGATTTGGTGCTAGGTCTTTCCCTTTAGGTTTTACCCCAACAATGTTTTCATTAGTTTCGCTCACTCTCGAAATCAAGCATTTTACAGCAGGTTGGAGCAGCCTGTATCTCAGCACAGGAATAAGGTAGGGAAGAATTCTAAGGATCATTTTGACTGCCTCCAGAAGTTAGATCAGATGGCAAATTGGATTTGGTGCTAGGTCTTTCCCTTTAGGTTTTACCCCAACAATGTTTTCATTAGTTTCGCTCACTCTCGAAATCAAGCATTTTACAGCAGGTTGGAGCAGCCTGTATCTCAGCACAGGAATAAGGTAGGGAAGAATTCTAAGGCTCATTTTGACTGCCTCCAGAAGTTAGATCAGATGGCAAATTGGATTTGGTGCTAGGTCTTTCCCTTTAGGTTTTACCCCAACAATGTTTTCATTAGTTTCGCTCACTCTCGAAATCAAGCATTTTACAGCAGGTTGGAGCAGCCTGTATCTCAGCACAGGAATAAGGTAGGGAAGAATTCTAAGGATCATTTTGACTGCCTCCAGAAGTTAAATCAGATGGCAAATTGGATTTGGTGCTAGGTCTTTCCCTTTAGGTTTTACCCCAACAATGTTTTCATTAGTTTCGTTCACTCTCGAAATCAAGCATTTTACAGCAGGTTGGAGCAGCCTGTATCTCAGCACAGGAATAAGGTAGGGAAGAATTCTAAGGCTCATTTTGACTGCCTCCAGAAGTTAGATCAGATGGCAAATTGGATTTGGTGCTAGGTCTTTCCCTTTAGGTTTTACCCCAACAATGTTTTCATTAGTTTCGCTCACTCTCGAAATCAAGCATTTTACAGCAGGTTGGAGCAGCCTGTATCTCAGCACAGGAATAAGGTAGGGAAGAATTCTAAGGCTCATTTTGACTGCCTCCAGAAGTTAGATCAGATGGCAAATTGGATTTGGTGCTAGGTCTTTCCCTTTAGGTTTTACCCCAACGTTTTCATTAGTTTCGCTCACTCTCGAAATCAAGCATTTTACAGCAGGTTGGAGCAGCCTGTATCTCAGCACAGGAATAAGGTAGGGAAGAATTCTAAGGATCATTTTGACTGCCTCCAGAAGTTAGATCAGATGGCAAATTGGATTTGGTGCTAGGTCTTTCCCTTTAGGTTTTACCCCAACAATGTTTTCATTAGTTTCGCTCACTCTCGAAATCAAGCATTTTACAGCAGGTTGGAGCAGCCTGTATCTCAGCACAGGAATAAGGTAGGGAAGAATTCTAAGGCTCATTTTGACTGCCTCCAGAAGTTAGATCAGATGGCAAATTGGATTTTGGTGCTAGGTCTTTCCCTTTAGGTTTTACCCCAACAATGTTTTCATTAGTTTCGCTCACTCTCGAAATCAAGCATTTTACAGCAGGTTGGAGCAGCCTGTATCTCAGCACAGGAATAAGGTAGGGAAGAATTCTAAGGCTCATTTTGACTGCCTCCAGAAGTTAGATCAGATGGCAAATTGGATTTGGTGCTAGGTCTTTCCCTTTAGGTTTTACCCCAACAATGTTTTCATTAGTTTCGCTCACTCTCGAAATCAAGCATTTTACAGCAGGTTGGAGCAGCCTGTATCTCAGCACAGGAATAAGGTAGGGAAGAATTCTAAGGCTCATTTTGACTGCCTCCAGAAGTTAGATCAGATGGCAAATTGGATTTGGTGCTAGGTCTTTCCCTTTAGGTTTTACCCCAACAATGTTTTCATTAGTTTCGCTCACTCTCGAAATCAAGCATTTTACAGCAGGTTGGAGCAGCCTGTATCTCAGCACAGGAATAAGGTAGGGAAGAATTCTAAGGCTCATTTTGACTGCCTCCAGAAGTTAGATCAGATGGCAAATTGGATTTGGTGCTAGGTCTTTCCCTTTAGGTTTTACCCCAACAATGTTTTCATTAGTTTCGCTCACTCTCGAAATCAAGCATTTTACAGCAGGTTGGAGCAGCCTGTATCTCAGCACAGGAATAAGGTAGGGAAGAATTCTAAGGCTCATTTTGACTGCCTCCAGAAGTTAGATCAGATGGCAAATTGGATTTGGTGCTAGGTCTTTCCCTTTAGGTTTTACCCCAACAATGTTTTCATTAGTTTCGCTCACTCTCGAAATCAAGCATTTTACAGCAGGTTGGAGCAGCCTGTATCTCAGCACAGGAATAAGGTAGGGAAGAATTCTAAGGCTCATTTTGACTGCCTCCAGAAGTTAGATCAGATGGCAAATTGGATTTGGTGCTAGGTCTTTCCCTTTAGGTTTTACCCCAACAATGTTTTCATTAGTTTCGCTCACTCTCGAAATCAAGCATTTTACAGCAGGTTGGAGCAGCCTGTATCTCAGCACAGGAATAAGGTAGGGAAGAATTCTAAGGCTCATTTTGACTGCCTCCAGAAGTTAGATCAGATGGCAAATTGGATTTGGTGCTAGGTCTTTCCCTTTAGGTTTTACCCCAACAATGTTTTCATTAGTTTCGCTCACTCTCGAAATCAAGCATTTTACAGCAGGTTGGAGCAGCCTGTATCTCAGCACAGGAATAAGGTAGGGAAGAATTCTAAGGCTCATTTTGACTGCCTCCAGAAGTTAGATCAGATGGCAAATTGGATTTGGTGCTAGGTCTTTCCCTTTAGGTTTTACCCCAACAATGTTTTCATTAGTTTCGCTCACTCTCGAAATCAAGCATTTTACAGCAGGTTGGAGCAGCCTGTATCTCAGCACAGGAATAAGGTAGGGAAGAATTCTAAGGCTCATTTTGACTGCCTCCAGAAGTTAGATCAGATGGCAAATTGGATTTGGTGCTAGGTCTTTCCCTTTAGGTTTTACCCCAACAATGTTTTCATTAGTTTCGCTCACTCTCGAAATCAAGCATTTTACAGCAGGTTGGAGCAGCCTGTATCTCAGCACAGGAATAAGGTAGGGAAGAATTCTAAGGCTCATTTTGACTGCCTCCAGAAGTTAGATCAGATGGCAAATTGGATTTGGTGCTAGGTCTTTCCCTTTAGGTTTTACCCCAACAATGTTTTCATTAGTTTCGCTCACTCTCGAAATCAAGCATTTTACAGCAGGTTGGAGCAGCCTGTATCTCAGCACAGGAATAAGGTAGGGAAGAATTCTAAGGCTCATTTTGACTGCCTCCAGAAGTTAGATCAGATGGCAAATTGGATTTGGTGCTAGGTCTTTCCCTTTAGGTTTTACCCCAACAATGTTTTCATTAGTTTCGCTCACTCTCGAAATCAAGCATTTTACAGCAGGTTGGAGCAGCCTGTATCTCAGCACAGGAATAAGGTAGGGAAGAATTCTAAGGCTCATTTTGACTGCCTCCAGAAGTTAGATCAGATGGCAAATTGGATTTGGTGCTAGGTCTTTCCCTTTAGGTTTTACCCCAACAATGTTTTCATTAGTTTCGCTCACTCTCGAAATCAAGCATTTTACAGCAGGTTGGAGCAGCCTGTATCTCAGCACAGGAATAAGGTAGGGAAGAATTCTAAGGCTCATTTTGACTGCCTCCAGAAGTTAGATCAGATGGCAAATTGGATTTGGTGCTAGGTCTTTCCCTTTAGGTTTTACCCCAACAATGTTTTCATTAGTTTCGCTCACTCTCGAAATCAAGCATTTTACAGCAGGTTGGAGCAGCCTGTATCTCAGCACAGGAATAAGGTAGGGAAGAATTCTAAGGCTCATTTTGACTGCCTCCAGAAGTTAGATCAGATGGCAAATTGGATTTGGTGCTAGGTCTTTCCCTTTAGGTTTTACCCCAACAATGTTTTCATTAGTTTCGCTCACTCTCGAAATCAAGCATTTTACAGCAGGTTGGAGCAGCCTGTATCTCAGCACAGGAATAAGGTAGGGAAGAATTCTAAGGCTCATTTTGACTGCCTCCAGAAGTTAGATCAGATGGCAAATTGGATTTGGTGCTAGGTCTTTCCCTTTAGGTTTTACCCCAACAATGTTTTCATTAGTTTCGCTCACTCTCGAAATCAAGCATTTTACAGCAGGTTGGAGCAGCCTGTATCTCAGCACAGGAATAAGGTAGGGAAGAATTCTAAGGCTCATTTTGACTGCCTCCAGAAGTTAGATCAGATGGCAAATTGGATTTGGTGCTAGGTCTTTCCCTTTAGGTTTTACCCCAACAATGTTTTCATTAGTTTCGCTCACTCTCGAAATCAAGCATTTTACAGCAGGTTGGAGCAGCCTGTATCTCAGCACAGGAATAAGGTAGGGAAGAATTCTAAGGCTCATTTTGACTGCCTCCAGAAGTTAGATCAGATGGCAAATTGGATTTGGTGCTAGGTCTTTCCCTTTAGGTTTTACCCCAACAATGTTTTCATTAGTTTCGCTCACTCTCGAAATCAAGCATTTTACAGCAGGTTGGAGCAGCCTGTATCTCAGCACAGGAATAAGGTAGGGAAGAATTCTAAGGCTCATTTTGACTGCCTCCAGAAGTTAGATCAGATGGCAAATTGGATTTGGTGCTAGGTCTTTCCCTTTAGGTTTTACCCCAACAATGTTTTCATTAGTTTCGCTCACTCTCGAAATCAAGCATTTTACAGCAGGTTGGAGCAGCCTGTATCTCAGCACAGGAATAAGGTAGGGAAGAATTCTAAGGCTCATTTTGACTGCCTCCAGAAGTTAGATCAGATGGCAAATTGGATTTGGTGCTAGGTCTTTCCCTTTAGGTTTTACCCCAACAATGTTTTCATTAGTTTCGCTCACTCTCGAAATCAAGCATTTTACAGCAGGTTGGAGCAGCCTGTATCTCAGCACAGGAATAAGGTAGGGAAGAATTCTAAGGCTCATTTTGACTGCCTCCAGAAGTTAGATCAGATGGCAAATTGGATTTGGTGCTAGGTCTTTCCCTTTAGGTTTTACCCCAACAATGTTTTCATTAGTTTCGCTCACTCTCGAAATCAAGCATTTTACAGCAGGTTGGAGCAGCCTGTATCTCAGCACAGGAATAAGGTAGGGAAGAATTCTAAGGCTCATTTTGACTGCCTCCAGAAGTTAGATCAGATGGCAAATTGGATTTGGTGCTAGGTCTTTCCCTTTAGGTTTTACCCCAACAATGTTTTCATTAGTTTCGCTCACTCTCGAAATCAAGCATTTTACAGCAGGTTGGAGCAGCCTGTATCTCAGCACAGGAATAAGGTAGGGAAGAATTCTAAGGCTCATTTTGACTGCCTCCAGAAGTTAGATCAGATGGCAAATTGGATTTGGTGCTAGGTCTTTCCCTTTAGGTTTTACCCCAACAATGTTTTCATTAGTTTCGCTCACTCTCGAAATCAAGCATTTTACAGCAGGTTGGAGCAGCCTGTATCTCAGCACAGGAATAAGGTAGGGAAGAATTCTAAGGCTCATTTTGACTGCCTCCAGAAGTTAGATCAGATGGCAAATTGGATTTGGTGCTAGGTCTTTCCCTTTAGGTTTTACCCCAACAATGTTTTCATTAGTTTCGCTCACTCTCGAAATCAAGCATTTTACAGCAGGTTGGAGCAGCCTGTATCTCAGCACAGGAATAAGGTAGGGAAGAATTCTAAGGCTCATTTTGACTGCCTCCAGAAGTTAGATCAGATGGCAAATTGGATTTGGTGCTAGGTCTTTCCCTTTAGGTTTTACCCCAACAATGTTTTCATTAGTTTCGCTCACTCTCGAAATCAAGCATTTTACAGCAGGTTGGAGCAGCCTGTATCTCAGCACAGGAATAAGGTAGGGAAGAATTCTAAGGCTCATTTTGACTGCCTCCAGAAGTTAGATCAGATGGCAAATTGGATTTGGTGCTAGGTCTTTCCCTTTAGGTTTTACCCCAACAATGTTTTCATTAGTTTCGCTCACTCTCGAAATCAAGCATTTTACAGCAGGTTGGAGCAGCCTGTATCTCAGCACAGGAATAAGGTAGGGAAGAATTCTAAGGCTCATTTTGACTGCCTCCAGAAGTTAGATCAGATGGCAAATTGGATTTGGTGCTAGGTCTTTCCCTTTAGGTTTTACCCCAACAATGTTTTCATTAGTTTCGCTCACTCTCGAAATCAAGCATTTTACAGCAGGTTGGAGCAGCCTGTATCTCAGCACAGGAATAAGGTAGGGAAGAATTCTAAGGCTCATTTTGACTGCCTCCAGAAGTTAGATCAGATGGCAAATTGGATTTGGTGCTAGGTCTTTCCCTTTAGGTTTTACCCCAACAATGTTTTCATTAGTTTCGCTCACTCTCGAAATCAAGCATTTTACAGCAGGTTGGAGCAGCCTGTATCTCAGCACAGGAATAAGGTAGGGAAGAATTCTAAGGCTCATTTTGACTGCCTCCAGAAGTTAGATCAGATGGCAAATTGGATTTGGTGCTAGGTCTTTCCCTTTAGGTTTTACCCCAACAATGTTTTCATTAGTTTCGCTCACTCTCGAAATCAAGCATTTTACAGCAGGTTGGAGCAGCCTGTATCTCAGCACAGGAATAAGGTAGGGAAGAATTCTAAGGCTCATTTTGACTGCCTCCAGAAGTTAGATCAGATGGCAAATTGGATTTGGTGCTAGGTCTTTCCCTTTAGGTTTTACCCCAACAATGTTTTCATTAGTTTCGCTCACTCTCGAAATCAAGCATTTTACAGCAGGTTGGAGCAGCCTGTATCTCAGCACAGGAATAAGGTAGGGAAGAATTCTAAGGCTCATTTTGACTGCCTCCAGAAGTTAGATCAGATGGCAAATTGGATTTGGTGCTAGGTCTTTCCCTTTAGGTTTTACCCCAACAATGTTTTCATTAGTTTCGCTCACTCTCGAAATCAAGCATTTTACAGCAGGTTGGAGCAGCCTGTATCTCAGCACAGGAATAAGGTAGGGAAGAATTCTAAGGCTCATTTTGACTGCCTCCAGAAGTTAGATCAGATGGCAAATTGGATTTGGTGCTAGGTCTTTCCCTTTAGGTTTTACCCCAACAATGTTTTCATTAGTTTCGCTCACTCTCGAAATCAAGCATTTTACAGCAGGTTGGAGCAGCCTGTATCTCAGCACAGGAATAAGGTAGGGAAGAATTCTAAGGCTCATTTTGACTGCCTCCAGAAGTTAGATCAGATGGCAAATTGGATTTGGTGCTAGGTCTTTCCCTTTAGGTTTTACCCCAACAATGTTTTCATTAGTTTCGCTCACTCTCGAAATCAAGCATTTTACAGCAGGTTGGAGCAGCCTGTATCTCAGCACAGGAATAAGGTAGGGAAGAATTCTAAGGCTCATTTTGACTGCCTCCAGAAGTTAGATCAGATGGCAAATTGGATTTGGTGCTAGGTCTTTCCCTTTAGGTTTTACCCCAACAATGTTTTCATTAGTTTCGCTCACTCTCGAAATCAAGCATTTTACAGCAGGTTGGAGCAGCCTGTATCTCAGCACAGGAATAAGGTAGGGAAGAATTCTAAGGCTCATTTTGACTGCCTCCAGAACTTAGATCAGATGGCAAATTGGATTTGGTGCTAGGTCTTTCCCTTAGGTTTTACCCCAACAATGTTTTCATTA
The DNA here is from genome assembly GCF_026170545.1 of Melanerpes formicivorus. Taxonomy (NCBI): domain Eukaryota; kingdom Metazoa; phylum Chordata; class Aves; order Piciformes; family Picidae; genus Melanerpes; species Melanerpes formicivorus. The sequence goes on along the minus strand of NW_027144695.1, from coordinate 6,100 downwards.
GTTTCGCTCACTCTCGAAATCAAGCATTTTACAGCAGGTTGGAGCAGCCTGTATCTCAGCACAGGAATAAGGTAGGGAAGAATTCTAAGGCTCATTTTGACTGCCTCCAGAAGTTAGATCAGATGGCAAATTGGATTTGGTGCTAGGTCTTTCCCTTTAGGTTTTACCCCAACAATGTTTTCATTAGTTTCGCTCACTCTCGAAATCAAGCATTTTACAGCAGGTTGGAGCAGCCTGTATCTCAGCACAGGAATAAGGTAGGGAAGAATTCTAAGGCTCATTTTGACTGCCTCCAGAAGTTAGATCAGATGGCAAATTGGATTTGGTGCTAGGTCTTTCCCTTTAGGTTTTACCCCAACAATGTTTTCATTAGTTTCGCTCACTCTCGAAATCAAGCATTTTACAGCAGGTTGGAGCAGCCTGTATCTCAGCACAGGAATAAGGTAGGGAAGAATTCTAAGGATCATTTTGACTGCCTCCAGAAGTTAGATCAGATGGCAAATTGGATTTGGTGCTAGGTCTTTCCCTTTAGGTTTTACCCCAACAATGTTTTCATTAGTTTCGCTCACTCTCGAAATCAAGCATTTTACAGCAGGTTGGAGCAGCCTGTATCTCAGCACAGGAATAAGGTAGGGAAGAATTCTAAGGCTCATTTTGACTGCCTCCAGAAGTTAGATCAGATGGCAAATTGGATTTGGTGCTAGGTCTTTCCCTTTAGGTTTTACCCCAACAATGTTTTCATTAGTTTCGCTCACTCTCGAAATCAAGCATTTTACAGCAGGTTGGAGCAGCCTGTATCTCAGCACAGGAATAAGGTAGGGAAGAATTCTAAGGCTCATTTTGACTGCCTCCAGAAGTTAGATCAGATGGCAAATTGGATTTGGTGCTAGGTCTTTCCCTTTAGGTTTTACCCCAACAATGTTTTCATTAGTTTCGCTCACTCTCGAAATCAAGCATTTTACAGCAGGTTGGAGCAGCCTGTATCTCAGCACAGGAATAAGGTAGGGAAGAATTCTAAGGCTCATTTTGACTGCCTCCAGAAGTTAGATCAGATGGCAAATTGGATTTGGTGCTAGGTCTTTCCCTTTAGGTTTTACCCCAACAATGTTTTCATTAGTTTCGCTCACTCTCGAAATCAAGCATTTTACAGCAGGTTGGAGCAGCCTGTATCTCAGCACAGGAATAAGGTAGGGAAGAATTCTAAGGATCATTTTGACTGCCTCCAGAAGTTAGATCAGATGGCAAATTGGATTTGGTGCTAGGTCTTTCCCTTTAGGTTTTACCCCAACAATGTTTTCATTAGTTTCGCTCACTCTCGAAATCAAGCATTTTACAGCAGGTTGGAGCAGCCTGTATCTCAGCACAGGAATAAGGTAGGGAAGAATTCTAAGGATCATTTTGACTGCCTCCAGAAGTTAGATCAGATGGCAAATTGGATTTGGTGCTAGGTCTTTCCCTTTAGGTTTTACCCCAACAATGTTTTCATTAGTTTCGCTCACTCTCGAAATCAAGCATTTTACAGCAGGTTGGAGCAGCCTGTATCTCAGCACAGGAATAAGGTAGGGAAGAATTCTAAGGCTCATTTTGACTGCCTCCAGAAGTTAGATCAGATGGCAAATTGGATTTGGTGCTAGGTCTTTCCCTTTAGGTTTTACCCCAACAATGTTTTCATTAGTTTCGCTCACTCTCGAAATCAAGCATTTTACAGCAGGTTGGAGCAGCCTGTATCTCAGCACAGGAATAAGGTAGGGAAGAATTCTAAGGCTCATTTTGACTGCCTCCAGAAGTTAGATCAGATGGCAAATTGGATTTGGTGCTAGGTCTTTCCCTTTAGGTTTTACCCCAACAATGTTTTCATTAGTTTCGCTCACTCTCGAAATCAAGCATTTTACAGCAGGTTGGAGCAGCCTGTATCTCAGCACAGGAATAAGGTAGGGAAGAATTCTAAGGATCATTTTGACTGCCTCCAGAAGTTAGATCAGATGGCAAATTGGATTTGGTGCTAGGTCTTTCCCTTTAGGTTTTACCCCAACAATGTTTTCATTAGTTTCGCTCACTCTCGAAATCAAGCATTTTACAGCAGGTTGGAGCAGCCTGTATCTCAGCACAGGAATAAGGTAGGGAAGAATTCTAAGGCTCATTTTGACTGCCTCCAGAAGTTAGATCAGATGGCAAATTGGATTTGGTGCTAGGTCTTTCCCTTTAGGTTTTACCCCAACAATGTTTTCATTAGTTTCGCTCACTCTCGAAATCAAGCATTTTACAGCAGGTTGGAGCAGCCTGTATCTCAGCACAGGAATAAGGTAGGGAAGAATTCTAAGGCTCATTTTGACTGCCTCCAGAAGTTAGATCAGATGGCAAATTGGATTTGGTGCTAGGTCTTTCCCTTTAGGTTTTACCCCAACAATGTTTTCATTAGTTTCGCTCACTCTCGAAATCAAGCATTTTACAGCAGGTTGGAGCAGCCTGTATCTCAGCACAGGAATAAGGTAGGGAAGAATTCTAAGGATCATTTTGACTGCCTCCAGAAGTTAGATCAGATGGCAAATTGGATTTGGTGCTAGGTCTTTCCCTTTAGGTTTTACCCCAACAATGTTTTCATTAGTTTCGCTCACTCTCGAAATCAAGCATTTTACAGCAGGTTGGAGCAGCCTGTATCTCAGCACAGGAATAAGGTAGGGAAGAATTCTAAGGATCATTTTGACTGCCTCCAGAAGTTAGATCAGATGGCAAATTGGATTTGGTGCTAGGTCTTTCCCTTTAGGTTTTACCCCAACAATGTTTTCATTAGTTTCGCTCACTCTCGAAATCAAGCATTTTACAGCAGGTTGGAGCAGCCTGTATCTCAGCACAGGAATAAGGTAGGGAAGAATTCTAAGGATCATTTTGACTGCCTCCAGAAGTTAGATCAGATGGCAAATTGGATTTGGTGCTAGGTCTTTCCCTTTAGGTTTTACCCCAACAATGTTTTCATTAGTTTCGCTCACTCTCGAAATCAAGCATTTTACAGCAGGTTGGAGCAGCCTGTATCTCAGCACAGGAATAAGGTAGGGAAGAATTCTAAGGCTCATTTTGACTGCCTCCAGAAGTTAGATCAGATGGCAAATTGGATTTGGTGCTAGGTCTTTCCCTTTAGGTTTTACCCCAACAATGTTTTCATTAGTTTCGCTCACTCTCGAAATCAAGCATTTTACAGCAGGTTGGAGCAGCCTGTATCTCAGCACAGGAATAAGGTAGGGAAGAATTCTAAGGCTCATTTTGACTGCCTCCAGAAGTTAGATCAGATGGCAAATTGGATTTGGTGCTAGGTCTTTCCCTTTAGGTTTTACCCCAACAATGTTTTCATTAGTTTCGCTCACTCTCGAAATCAAGCATTTTACAGCAGGTTGGAGCAGCCTGTATCTCAGCACAGGAATAAGGTAGGGAAGAATTCTAAGGCTCATTTTGACTGCCTCCAGAAGTTAGATCAGATGGCAAATTGGATTTGGTGCTAGGTCTTTCCCTTTAGGTTTTACCCCAACAATGTTTTCATTAGTTTCGCTCACTCTCGAAATCAAGCATTTTACAGCAGGTTGGAGCAGCCTGTATCTCAGCACAGGAATAAGGTAGGGAAGAATTCTAAGGCTCATTTTGACTGCCTCCAGAAGTTAGATCAGATGGCAAATTGGATTTGGTGCTAGGTCTTTCCCTTTAGGTTTTACCCCAACAATGTTTTCATTAGTTTCGCTCACTCTCGAAATCAAGCATTTTACAGCAGGTTGGAGCAGCCTGTATCTCAGCACAGGAATAAGGTAGGGAAGAATTCTAAGGCTCATTTTGACTGCCTCCAGAAGTTAGATCAGATGGCAAATTGGATTTGGTGCTAGGTCTTTCCCTTTAGGTTTTACCCCAACAATGTTTTCATTAGTTTCGCTCACTCTCGAAATCAAGCATTTTACAGCAGGTTGGAGCAGCCTGTATCTCAGCACAGGAATAAGGTAGGGAAGAATTCTAAGGCTCATTTTGACTGCCTCCAGAAGTTAGATCAGATGGCAAATTGGATTTGGTGCTAGGTCTTTCCCTTTAGGTTTTACCCCAACAATGTTTTCATTAGTTTCGCTCACTCTCGAAATCAAGCATTTTACAGCAGGTTGGAGCAGCCTGTATCTCAGCACAGGAATAAGGTAGGGAAGAATTCTAAGGCTCATTTTGACTGCCTCCAGAAGTTAGATCAGATGGCAAATTGGATTTGGTGCTAGGTCTTTCCCTTTAGGTTTTACCCCAACAATGTTTTCATTAGTTTCGCTCACTCTCGAAATCAAGCATTTTACAGCAGGTTGGAGCAGCCTGTATCTCAGCACAGGAATAAGGTAGGGAAGAATTCTAAGGCTCATTTTGACTGCCTCCAGAAGTTAGATCAGATGGCAAATTGGATTTGGTGCTAGGTCTTTCCCTTTAGGTTTTACCCCAACAATGTTTTCATTAGTTTCGCTCACTCTCGAAATCAAGCATTTTACAGCAGGTTGGAGCAGCCTGTATCTCAGCACAGGAATAAGGTAGGGAAGAATTCTAAGGCTCATTTTGACTGCCTCCAGAAGTTAGATCAGATGGCAAATTGGATTTGGTGCTAGGTCTTTCCCTTTAGGTTTTACCCCAACAATGTTTTCATTAGTTTCGCTCACTCTCGAAATCAAGCATTTTACAGCAGGTTGGAGCAGCCTGTATCTCAGCACAGGAATAAGGTAGGGAAGAATTCTAAGGCTCATTTTGACTGCCTCCAGAAGTTAGATCAGATGGCAAATTGGATTTGGTGCTAGGTCTTTCCCTTTAGGTTTTACCCCAACAATGTTTTCATTAGTTTCGCTCACTCTCGAAATCAAGCATTTTACAGCAGGTTGGAGCAGCCTGTATCTCAGCACAGGAATAAGGTAGGGAAGAATTCTAAGGCTCATTTTGACTGCCTCCAGAAGTTAGATCAGATGGCAAATTGGATTTGGTGCTAGGTCTTTCCCTTTAGGTTTTACCCCAACAATGTTTTCATTAGTTTCGCTCACTCTCGAAATCAAGCATTTTACAGCAGGTTGGAGCAGCCTGTATCTCAGCACAGGAATAAGGTAGGGAAGAATTCTAAGGCTCATTTTGACTGCCTCCAGAAGTTAGATCAGATGGCAAATTGGATTTGGTGCTAGGTCTTTCCCTTTAGGTTTTACCCCAACAATGTTTTCATTAGTTTCGCTCACTCTCGAAATCAAGCATTTTACAGCAGGTTGGAGCAGCCTGTATCTCAGCACAGGAATAAGGTAGGGAAGAATTCTAAGGCTCATTTTGACTGCCTCCAGAAGTTAGATCAGATGGCAAATTGGATTTGGTGCTAGGTCTTTCCCTTTAGGTTTTACCCCAACAATGTTTTCATTAGTTTCGCTCACTCTCGAAATCAAGCATTTTACAGCAGGTTGGAGCAGCCTGTATCTCAGCACAGGAATAAGGTAGGGAAGAATTCTAAGGCTCATTTTGACTGCCTCCAGAAGTTAGATCAGATGGCAAATTGGATTTGGTGCTAGGTCTTTCCCTTTAGGTTTTACCCCAACAATGTTTTCATTAGTTTCGCTCACTCTCGAAATCAAGCATTTTACAGCAGGTTGGAGCAGCCTGTATCTCAGCACAGGAATAAGGTAGGGAAGAATTCTAAGGCTCATTTTGACTGCCTCCAGAAGTTAGATCAGATGGCAAATTGGATTTGGTGCTAGGTCTTTCCCTTTAGGTTTTACCCCAACAATGTTTTCATTAGTTTCGCTCACTCTCGAAATCAAGCATTTTACAGCAGGTTGGAGCAGCCTGTATCTCAGCACAGGAATAAGGTAGGGAAGAATTCTAAGGCTCATTTTGACTGCCTCCAGAAGTTAGATCAGATGGCAAATTGGATTTGGTGCTAGGTCTTTCCCTTTAGGTTTTACCCCAACAATGTTTTCATTAGTTTCGCTCACTCTCGAAATCAAGCATTTTACAGCAGGTTGGAGCAGCCTGTATCTCAGCACAGGAATAAGGTAGGGAAGAATTCTAAGGCTCATTTTGACTGCCTCCAGAAGTTAGATCAGATGGCAAATTGGATTTGGTGCTAGGT